>NW_028252567.1:0-157342 GCF_964263255.1 Lissotriton vulgaris | reverse complement strand
TTTGAAGAAATTTTGCTTGTCAGGTAGGACAGTAGCTAGAAATTAGGATCACACTCTGCTTGAGCTGACTTACACCATTATAAACATGGATGTCATTCCATGATCACAATAAATTGAAGATGGGGACGTTGGTCCTGTCTTTCACCCTGATTATTGCTATATTTTCGCCTTTCCCGTTCACTATGAGGTTTTTGGGACAATCATGTGCCCATGTGGAATCTGTGCATTTCGATAGTCACGGATAGTTTCATTCGTTGTAATACTGAGCACGTTCTGGAGATGTCAGGATTTTCCCACCATTTGGGGCTGTAAATATAGGGCGACACTTAGGCTCACTATAATTTTTTGTACAAAAAGGTCACATTGTTATGTGACATGCTTCACCTAAATAGTCACTGGGTGTTCACTATGCCATGGTAAAGTCTTATAGAAGGTAGTATTGGATCGGCTGATCCTATACACATTTGTCTTTCTTGTAGCCCTGAAGAAGTCGATTGGGATATTTCCCACGACGAAACAAGTGTTGGCTGGGCAATTTTGTTTAAAATAAAGGAACAGAAGAGCACCTAACAACTAAGTATTGAAAAAGGTAATACAATAATTGATATGACTGTGTTGTACATACTACAATATATGTGATTATGTCATGGGATGTAGAATTAGACACTAATGTTGGCAATACAAGCGTGTGCATAGGACAATCGTTACAGTTCAATAGTGGACCGTGCAGACGGTCCAGTGGCAAGGCTCAGGGTGTGTATTTCCCTCGCCTTTAGCACCGCATAGATAGTGAACACCAAATTACGCACACTCAATAGGCGCCAGTTCCACACTTAACGCAAAATACCTCACCTTTTGTTTCACGAATTGAGGAACAAATTGGGAATACAGATTGTAGAATTGTTAATGTATTAATGTGTTGGTGCACCAATTGCTATCTATGTGGAATGTGATTAGTAAAGTATACCTTCTAGTGGCTCTCTTATTCTGGGCCATCTAATTCAGAGAAATGACTGGTCCTCTACATCTTCTAATGGCTTTCTTACTCTGTACCATCTAATGCAGTGTACTTACTTGCATTGTATGCCTTGGACTAGCTCGGTCACTCTTTGCCATCTTGTACAGTATACCTTTTAGTAACTCTCTTCCTCTGTACCATCCAATTTCAGTGCACTGACTAGTACTGTATACCTTGGAGTAAGTATGTTTGCCCCTATTATCAATAGTAGTATACTGTGTAGTAGAGTTTACCTTCTAGTAGCTCTGTCACCCTTCACCATCTAACGCAGTGTACTGACTAGACTAGTACACCTTCTAGTAGCTCTGCCATTCTGTATTATCTAAAGCAGTATTCTGAGTAGTACAGTATACCTTGGAGTGGGTATGTCAGTATTGGTCATATAATCCAGTGTACTGACTAGTACAGTATACCTTCTAGTAGCTCTGTCTCTCTGTACCATCTAATGCAGTGTACTAACTAGTACTATATACCTTGGAGTACGTCTATAAATCTGTACGATCTAATACATTGAACTGACTAGTACAGTACACCTAGTAACTCTCTTACTCTGTGCCATCTAATGCAGTGTACTGACCAGTACAGTACACCTAGTAACCCTGTCACTCTGTACCATTAAATGCAGTGTACTGACTAGTACTGTAAACCTTGGAGTAGCATTGTAACTCTGTGCAATCTAATGCAGTGTACTGAGTAGTAATGTATACCTAGGAGTAGGTCTGTCAATCTGTACTATCTAATTTAGTGTACTGACTAGTACAGTACACATTCTAGTAGCTCTCTTACTCTGTGACATATAGTGCAGTGTATGACTAGTACATTCTACCTTCTAGCGGCTCTGCTACTCTGTTATATCTAATGCAGTGCACTGTCTAGTACTGTATACATTGCAGTAGCTCTGTCACTCTGTGCCATCTAATGCAGTGTATTGACTAGTTCAGTATACTTTGAAGTAGTTCTGCGACTCTGTACCATCTGCTGCGGTACACTGATGAGTACAGTACACCTTCTAGTACCTCTGTCACTCATTACCATCGAATGCTGTGTACTGACAAATACAGTTACCTTCTAGTAACTCTGTCACTCTGTGTCATCGAATACAGTGGACTAACTAGTACATTCTACCTTTTAGTAGCTCTCTCACTCTATACCATGAAATTCAGTGTACTGACCATACCTTGGTGTGGCTCTATCACGCTGTACCATTTAAGCAGCATACTCAGTAGTACTGTACACCTTGGAGTAGGTATATCACGCTTTGTCATATAATACAGTGTACTGACTAGTACAGTATTCCTTCTAGTAGCTCTCTTACTCTGTACAAACCAATGCAGTATACTGATTAGTACTGGATATCTTGGAGTAGCTCTGTTGATCTGTATCCTCTAATATAGTTTACTGACTAGTTCTATATGAGTTGAAGTATGTATGTCACTCTGTACCATCTAATATAGTGTACTAACTAGTACAGTATACCTTCTAGTAGCTCTGTTACTCTTTACCATCTAATACAATGAATTGACTAGGACAGTACACCTTCTAGTAGCTCTATTGTCTCTACCATCTAATGCAGTGTACCGATTAGTACAGTACACCTCCTAGTAGCTTTATCACTCTGTAGTATCTAATGCAGTATACTGATTAGTACAGAATACCTTCTAGTAGCTCTGTACCATTGAATACAGTATACTGACTAGTACTTTATACCTTGGATTGGCTCTGCCATTCTGTACCATCTTATGTAGTGTACTAAGTAGTACTGTATACTTTTTTTAAAATTGAAATCCATATAACAAGCTTGTTTAACCCATAAATCCATCCATAAAAATTCATTAAATATGACGATAGTAATACAGAATTGCTGAATAGACAAATTTACCGGGAGGGAGTAAATCCTAATATCCATAAGGATAAACAGATAAAACAATTAAGCCAGTGTACAAAAAGCAAAGAAAAAACAGTATCCACTGCTGGTTATAAACTAAACAATTGATAAAACCTTGAGTACCCGAGCGTATACTTAAAAAATCAGCGAGTACGTGAAAAATACTAAACCATCCTAAATTCAATGATGTAACTGAATTGCAAGAGAATATCAAATGTTGCATAATAAATTAAGATCATGGTATTGCCAGACATAGATATTAAACATAGTGGCACTACCTCCTGAAAATAAGCTGAATTTTGAGATCTTAATCAAAATAAACTGCCCCCCAGATCATCTCAAATTTCTTAAGTCCCCCAATTCGTAATGCATAGGTTGGTTCACTATTTTTAACTAGCTTCATTTTTCGGACCACTTCATGGACAGATGGTATGAGATCTGATAGCCATCTTTGAAGCAGAAGTGATCTGGCTACAGCCATTGCAATATATAAAAATTTGACAAGCTTGTCTGGGAAAAGAAGGTCTGGGTCGAAGCCAAATATTATTAGTCAAGTACTCAATCCTACTAAAATACCACATTCACGTTCCAGACAAAAAAGATATAATTCCAGAACCGCTGGATCAAGAGGCATTGTAGTATAATATGTGCCCAGTTGGCTGAAGGATGTTTAAGGCAAAGGAAGTACTGCGCTTGTTGGTTGGTATATATCTTAGACAGAAAAAGTGAAGTTTCTATAAAGTAGCCATTTACTAAAAAAATAACATCCTTTGCCAATTAGCTGCCCTTAACGTGCTGAAATTAAGATTGACTGCTGACCACATACTCGCTGAGATTTCCATCCCCTCATGCTTAGCCCATTTTGAAATGGCTTTCTTCTCCAAATCAATACCCTTGATGGAAGCTAAGCTCTTTTTCCATTCCCCAGGTTTCTTAAATACCATATCTTCTATTAATTCGTATACTTAGGATTTCCGTTCACTGATCTGGACCAAATCAAGTTTACTCAGGAATTTACTAAAATATTATATGACCCAAGAAGAAGGAAGTCATTA
The DNA here is from genome assembly GCF_964263255.1 of Lissotriton vulgaris. Lineage (NCBI taxonomy): Eukaryota > Metazoa > Chordata > Amphibia > Caudata > Salamandridae > Lissotriton > Lissotriton vulgaris. The sequence continues at coordinate 153,384 of NW_028252567.1, read as the reverse complement.
ACGATCAAATGAGACTTTTCAGCTGTGCTCAGCCATCAATCGTTCCTCAAAAATTCTTGAGATTTTCCGGAATCCAGCATTGGCCCATTTTTGTGTTAATACTGAAGATTCTCTAATCCCAAATAATAAGATAGGGCCAGATAACAGGGTTAAGGAGTTGATTGCGGGGATAGAGTATCTTTTATAAAAAGCCTGACGTTTTTGGAAAACCCACTGTACACACTTGTATCGTACTAATTTAGGCGATTTAACAATTGTTAATGGGCAGTGGATCTGATATTCCTTGCCAATTAAATTAATAAAATAGTTAATAAAAAGATTTGATTGTAGTTCTGGCTTAAATCTCGATATATATTGTGCAAAATATGCAAAGTAATAATCCCTCAGATTCAAGAGAGCTAATCCTTCGTTTTCCAGCTCTTCGTATAAAGTTCTTAGTGCAATTCGAGGGGCCTTCTTTGCCCAAAGGAAGGCTGTAAACATAGACTCTATTTTGGTAAAAAAAAGAGCTGAGCAAAATACAGGGAATCGCCAAGAAAAGGAAATTGAATAGTGGAAGGACAGTCATTTTAATCAAAGCAACCCTACCCAAATTGGTTAATGGGAGAGAGCTCTATCGAAGGAATAAGTCCTGCACTTTTCGTAAAAGTGGTACGAAATTCAAATTGTATAAATCCACTATTTGTCCTGAAAAATAAACACCCAGGTACCTCTTAGGTTTTGTGTTTAAACGAGAAAGAATATCGGGGTATAGATCCATACATGCACCGCCACACTGTATGATTTCTGTCTTTTTTTATTTATTTAATATCCACCTAATGCCTCAAATTCCTCAAAGATCTCAATGGTTTTTGCTTGGGCCTCCTTCTCAGACTTTATAATAAGCATGATGTCATCGGCATATAGTTTCAATTTCGCCATAATTGGAAGTGGAGGGCAGATATCAATCAATCATAGCATTTGTAAAGCGCTGCTACTGTTCGAACAGCCAGGTCTTGAGGAGTCTCCTGAAGGTTTAGAAGGTCTTCGGTCTGCCGTTGGCGGATGGGTAGGGTGTTCCACGTCTTGGCAGCGAGGTGGGAGAATGATCTGCCGCCACCGGTCATTCTTCGAATGCGAGGGATGGTGGCGAGGGCGTGGTCTGCGGAGCGGAGCTGGCGGGCGGGGGTGTAGAGGCTGAGTCGTCTGTTGAGGTACGCTGGTCCGGTGTTGTGGAGTGCATGGGTGAGGAGCTTGAATGTTATCCTCTTGTTGATGGGGATCCAGTGCAGGACTTTCTGGTGGGGTGTGATGTGGCTGCGGCGGGAGAAGTCGAGTATCGGGCGTGCTGAGGCGTTCTGGATGCGTTGCAGTCGTTTCAGGAGTTTAGCGGGGACTCCTGCGTAGAGTGCGTTACCGTAGTCCAGTCTGCTGCTGACGAGGGCCTGGGTGACCGTCCCTCTAGTTTCGGTGGGGATCCACTTGCAGATCCTGCGAAGCATGCGGAGGGTGTTGAAGCAGGAGGAGGAGACGGTGTTGACCTGCTTTGTCATAGAGAGTGTGGAGTCAAGGATGACTCCTAGGTTTCGTGCATGGTTGGTGGGTGTATAGGGTGCTCCTAGTGCTGTCGGCGACCAGGAGTCGTCTCAGGCCGAGGGGGTGGAGCCGAGGATGAGGCCCTCCGTCTTGTCCGAGTTCAGCTTCAGTCGGCTGTTCCTCATCCAGTCGGCGATGGTCTTCATTCCTTCGTGGAGATTAGTTTTGGCAGTGTGGGGGTCCTTGGTGAGCGAGAGGATCAGCTCGGTGTCGTCGGCGTAGGAGATGATGTTTGGTCGTGCTGTTGGGCGAGTGGTGCCATGTAGACGTTGAACAACGTTGGGCTGGGAGATGAGCCTTGGTGTACGCCGCAGATGATCTCGGTGGCTTCGAAGCGGAAGGGGGGGAGGCGTATGCTCTGGGTTCTCCCAGAGAGTAAGGAGGTGGTCTAGTCCAGGGCCTTCTCTTGGATTCCGGCATTGTGGAGGCGTGCTCATTAGTGTGCGGTGGCAGACTGTGTCGAAAGCAGCTGACAGGTCCAGAAGGATGAGGGACGCGGTTTCTCCGTTGTCGAGCATGTTCCTGATGTCGTCAGTGGCGGCGATGAGGGCAGTTTCGGTGCTGTGGTTGCTGCGGAACCCTGACTGGGATGGGTCCAGGATGTTGTTCTCTTCAAGGAAGCTGGTCAGTTGTATATTGACAGCCTTTTTGATGACCTTCGCCGGGAATGGGAGCTGGGAGATGAGTCGGAAGTTCTTGAGGTCCTTTGGGTCCGCCTTGGGTTTCTTTAGTAAAGAGTTGATCTCTGTGTGCTTCCAGCTCTCCGAGAATGTCGCTGTCTCGAAGGAGATGTTGATGGTTTTCTGGAGGTGGGATGCGATGGTGCTGCTGGCTTTGTTGTAGATGTGGTGTGGGCAGGGTCTTCCGGGGATCCGGAGTGGACGGTGTTCATGATGTTGTCGTTGATGTTGGGCCAGGCGCGCAGACGGTTGGTGCGGGTGGTGGTCGTGGGAGCGGGTGTGTGGGCTGTTGCCGGGGTGGTGACGGCGTCGAAGGTTTCGTGGATGTCTGTGACCTTGTGATGGAAGAAGGTGGCCAGCGAGTCGCACAGGTCTTGTGGCAGTGGGATGTCGTTGGTGTTGGAGCTGGGGTTGGAGAGTTCCTTCACGAAGCTGAAGCGCTCTTTGCTGTTGTGTCCGTTGTTGTATAGGCGGTCTCTCAAGGCGGTCCTTTTGGCAGATCTGATGAGTTGGTGGTGTCGGCGGGTGGCATTCCTGTGGGCTGTGTAGCTTTCCGGTGTTCTTTCGCGGGTCCAGTTTTTTTCTAGTTTTCAGCAGGTTCGCTTGGAGGCCTGGAGGTCTTCGGTGAACCAGCTGGCTCTCTTGCTGGTGTGGGGGTTTGGGGGTTTCTTGAGCGGGGCAAGGGTGTTGGCGCAGTCGTTGATCCATTGTCTGAGGCTGCGGGCTGCGGTGTCTGGTTCGGTTGGGTCTGCGGGTGGGTTCTGGGCGAGGGCGGGGGTTAGCTGGTCCTCGGTGATCTTGCCCCAGCTGCGGCGAGGCATCTGCTGGGTGCAGTGGTGTGTGGTGGGTTTCCCGAGGTGAAGTGGATGCAGCGGTTGTCGTTCCAGTGGAGTTCGTGGTGTGGTCGAAGAAGATGTGGGTGCTCGCTGAGAAGATGGGGTCAAGCGTGTGGCCGGTGGAGTGTGTGGGTGCTGTGACGAGTTGTCTGAGTCCGAGGTTGCCAAGGTTGTCGATCAGGGTGGAGGAGTTGGCGTCGTCGTTGTTCTTGAGGTGGAAGTTCAGGTCCCCGAGGAGGATGTAGTCCATGGAGGCGAGGGCGTGTGTGCTGATAAGGTCGGTGATGGGGTCGCAGAACTGCGGTCGGGGTCCGGGGGGTCTGTAGATGAGGGTGCCTCTAAGGGTAGTGTTGGGATCGGTGAGGATCTGGAAGTCCAGGTGTTCGGCGTTGCTGAGGGTGTCGTCGGCGTGTGTCGAGATTTTGAGAGTGTTTCTGTGGCAATTCCTCCTCCTATTCCGTTGGTGCGGTCCTTGCGGGTGATCTTGTAACCTTCCGGGATGGCTATGGCGATGTCAGGTGCTGAGGAGGGGGTCAGCCAGGTCTCCGTCAGGAAGGCGATGTCTGGGGCATTGGTGTCGAGTAGATCCCAGAGTTTGACGGCGTGTTTGCGGGCAGAGCGGGTGTTGAGCAGGATACATCTGAGGAAGTTGGTTTCCATGTTCGGTGGGTTGGCGGGCCGGATGCTGGTGAAGCTGCAGTTCCGGCAAGAGAAGGGTCCTTGGGTGCGTTTTGGGGCAGCCAGGCAGCAGATGCGAGATCGTCCGGCGTTGAGTCCGTGGAGAGTGCGGGTGTCGTGGTGTGTGCGTGGTCCAGGGTTCCTGGCGCTGCGCACTGTCCAGGCACGGACGGGCGCAGACGGGCTTGTCTTAGGCGCACCGTCAGCGTGCCAGCCGCGCGCCAGCTATGCGGCCGCGTAGGGTCCGGCATATATGGGGCGGTGGGAGGGAGGAGCAGGTGGGAGGCGGGAGGAGCGAATGGGCAGTGGTCAGTCAGGGGGGGGCAGGGCCGCAGGGGACACAGCGGCGGGGGGGAAAACAGTGGCACAAAAGGCAAAAAAACGAGGCACAAGGAGAGGGAAAAAAGTGGCACAGAAGGCAATAAAAACGGAGCACCAAAACTGAAGAAGCACACTTACCAGCGAGACCTCAGCAGCGGCAGGGGCACACAGGCAGAGATGTGCGGAGGGGGAGCGACCTACCTGGAATTCATAATAGCAATCTCTAAGGGCTCGATAAAAAAAGGCGAATAGTAGAGACAGAGAGCACCCTTGTCTAGTCCCCCGTTTAATCTTAACTGGGCAAGCCTCTGAGGTGTTAATGATTACGTTGGCTTCAGCATTTAGATATAAATTCTGAACCAACCCCGTAATTTTGGGAGGTATGCCAAAATTTTACAGAATATAAAAAAGGGTCTCCCAGACATCTAGGTCAAATGCCTTTTCGCGTCTAAAAGGAGGACTAGAGCAGGTATCCTCTTAGTCTCAAAATAATCCAATGCTTCCGTTAAATAGTGAGTATTTGTGCCGCGCTGCCTGCCAGCAATAAAACCATTTTGGTCAGGGTGAATCAAATGCAAGGCATTTTGATTAAAACGATTAGCTTGGTCATTATTTTCTAGTCAGAATTTCATAACGTTATGGGGCTGTAAGAATTTTGATCTTCGCTATCCTTTCCCTTTTTCAAAAAGCTGACTATATTCCCATTTCTGAATGAAAATGGTATTGCCCCCACCTTCTAAAATCGAATTAGCTAACAGTGAAAAATAATCCGAAATGGCAGTACAAAAGACTTAAAAAAAATTATGCAGGGAGGTCATCCGGGCCGCAGGCTTTGCTGCTCAGAAGATGTTTTAAGCCCCCCTCCAGTTCAACTTTTGTAAACGGCCTTGCCATACTAATTTTCTCCTTATCTGAGAGTACCGGCAATTAATTCCTCTGGAGGAACCTCTCAGGGATGTGATATCAATAATCTGTTGTTGGCCGTATATAGACCTATAATGTTGTAACATTATGTCACCTATTTTTACCGGGTCATCAGTACGGAAAGCAGTAGAAGGACATTTTAATTCAGTTATCTGGTTAGTAACAACCTGTTCCCTTGCCTACCACGCAAAGAATCTACAAGTATAATTACTTTCTTCATACATTTTATGTCTATGGTGCTGGTAAAAGGATTTCCTCTTAAGATAGTATATTTCGCTAAGATCCCGTTTAGCCTGATCAAGCTGGTTAAGAACTGTGGGGCTGCTAAGAAATGCATCGAGAGACCTTTGTACTGTCTGCTCTAAGGATCGTTTTTCTTTCTTAGCTTTCCTAAGCTTATCAGCATGTTTTCCAATGGCTAGCTCTCGAATGAAACCACGTATAAAGGTGCAGAGCCATGGTGACGCGTGAGAAATTCTTCAATCTCGGTTTCCATAAAGAGCACCCAATTCTTCTGATAAATATTGCCTATTTAGCATCCATCTTTTAGGAGTCCTAATATAGTCCCCTAACTGTAACTCAAGAATCAACATTGCATGGTCTGAGAATCCATTCTGAAGGATTCTCTGCTGGCTGAAACTCAGTCTCTTAGAAGTAAGAAAAAAAATCGATGCGTGATGAGGTATGAAATCTGCCTGACAAACCGGTATAGGCGATCATGGTTGGGAATGCCGCCCTCCAAGGATCCAATATGTCTAGAGTTGAGCCATCATTTTGTATAACTCTTAGAGTTCTAGGTTTCAGCTGTTTTTTGGACAGAGCCGAGGAGTCGATTTTTGGAGTCAACAAAACATTTAAATCCCCCTCCCTCAAAGATCAGTTCTGTGTACCTTGATGTAGGTATGTCACGTTTTTCCATCTAAGACAGTATGTTGACTAAGTCATTATACGGACTATTAGCTCTTTTACTCTATACCATCCAATGCAGTGTACTGGCTACCTTGGAGTAGCTCTGTTGCTCTTCACCCTACAATGAAGTGTACTGACTAGTACTGTATACCTTGGAGTGGCTTTGTCTCTCTGTATCATCTAATGTAATGAACTGGGTAGTACTGTATACAATGGACTATCTCTGTCACTCCGTTCTATCTAATGCAGTGTACTGACTAGTGTACTAGACCTTGGAGTGGCTCTGTCTTTCTGTGCCATCTAATGCAGTGCACCAAGTAGAACTGTATACCTTGGAGTGGCATTGTCACTCTGTGCCATCTAATACACTATACTGACTAGTGCAGTATACCGTTTAGTAGATCTTTCACTCTGCGCCATCTAAGGTAGTTTACGAACCAGGACTGTTTACCTTGGGGTATCTCTTTCACTTTGTGTCATCTGATGCAGTGGAATGATTACTGCAGTATATCCTGAACCACTCTGTACCATCTAATGCAGTGTGCTGAGTAGTACAGTACACCTTCTAGTAGCTCTGTCCCTCTGTACCATGTAATACATTGTACTTTGCGAGTACTGTATACCTTGGGGTATCTCTCTCACTGTGTACCTTCTAATGGAGTGTACTGACTAGTATACTGTGGCTTCGAGGGTCTCTGTTAATTTGTAATATCTAATACAGTGCACTAACTACTAAAGTACGCCTTCTAGTAACTCTATGACTCTGTTGAATCTAATGCAGTGTACTCACTAGTAAAGTACACCCGCTGGTAGCTCTCTCACTCCGTGCCATCTAATGGGGTGTACTGACTAGTACAATATACCTTGAAGTAGGTCTGTCACTCTACACCATCTAACGAAGTTTACTGACTAGTACAGTATACTTCTATTACCTCTGTTGCTGGGTGACGTGTAATGTGGTATACTGACAAGTACTGTATACCTTCTAGTAGCTCTGTCACTCCATTCCATCTAATGCTGTGTACTGACTAGTACAGTACAATTCTAGTACCTATGTTACTCTTTGCCATCTAATGGAGTGTACTGATTAGTACTGTATTCCTTCTAGTAGCTCTTGCACTCTGTACAATATAATACAGGGTACTGATTAGTACAGTATACCATGGAGTAGCCATTGACAGTCTGTACCATCTAATGCGGTGTACTGACTTGTACAGTAGACCTTTTAGTAGCTCTGTCACTCTGTATCATCTAATGGAGTATACTAACTAGTACACTACACTTCTAGTACCTCTGTCACTCAGTGACATCTAATGCAGTGTACTGGCTAGTACTGTATACCTTGGAGTAGCTCTGTTACTCTGTGCCATGTAGCACAGTGTACTGACTAATACAGCATACCTTCCAGTAGCTCTGTCACTCAGTACCATCCAATGCAGTGTACTAACTAGTCCAGTATGCCTTGGACTAACTCTATTACTATGTGCCATCTAATGGAGTGTACTGACTTGTTCTCTATATTTTGAGAAGCTCTCTGGCTCAGTCCCATCTTATATATAGTACTGACAAGTACAGTATACCGTGTAGTAGCTCTGTTACCTGATACCATCTAATACATTGTACTGACTAGTACAGTATGCCTTGAAGTGACACTGTTACATCCAGTACAGTGGACTGACTTGAGTACACCTACTGGTACACTTACTGGTAGCTCTGCCACTTTGTACCATCTAATGCAGTGTACGGTCTAGTACAGTATAGCACTAGTAGCCCTCTTACTGACTAGTACAGTATACCTTGGAGTAGCTCTGTCACTTTGTACCATCTAATGTGATGTACTGTCTATTAAAGTATACCTTGAAGTAGGTCTGTCACTCTATGCCATCTAACAGAGTGTACTGACTAGTGCAGTATACTCCTTTCACCTCTGTCACTCTGCTCCATCTAATGGAATGTACTGACTAGTACTGTATACCTTATAGAAGCTCTCCCACTCTGTACAATCTAATACTGTGTACTGAGTAGTACTGTATACCTTCCAGTATCTTCCACCCTCAGAGGAACACTCATCTACAGACCCCCCGGACCCCAAGCCCTCTTCAGCGACTCCGTCGCCGACCTCGCCAGCACCCACGCACTCGCCTCCACGGACTACATCCTCCTCAGGGACCTGAACTTCCACCTCAAGAACAACAACGACGCCAACTCCACCGCCCTGATCGCCAACCTCGGCCTCCGACAACTCGTCACCGGACCCACCCACACCGGCGGCCACACGCTCGACCTCGTCTTCTCCACAAGCACCCACTTCGCATTCAACCATACCACCGAACTCTACTCGACTGACCACCGATGCATCCATTTCACCTTCAAAAACCAACCACGCACCACCGCACCCAACAGATGCCTCGCCGCCGGTGCTGCAGCAAAGTCACCGAAGACCAACTGATCACCACCCTCAACCAAAACCCACCCACCGACCCCACTGACACAGACGCCGCCGCACGAAATCTTAGACAGTGGATCGACGACTGTGCCAACATCCTCGCCCCGATCAAGAAACCCTCCTTCAACCACCCCAGCAAGAAAGCCCCCTGGTTCACCGAAGAACTCCAGATCTCCAAACGAACATGCCGGAAGCTGGAAAAGAAATAGCTCCACGACCACGCACCAGACAGCCGAGCAGCCCACAAGTACGCTGTCCGCAGACATCACCACCTCATCAGAATAGCCAAGAGATCGTGCTTCAAAGCCAGACTGGACAACAGCGCACACGACAGCAAAGAACTTTTCAACATAATGAAGGACCTCTCCAACCCCAGCGCCAACACCGACATCCCGCAAGATCTGTGCGACTCACTGGGCACCTTCTTCCAGCGCAAGATCACCGACATCCACAACAGCTTCAACTCCTCATCTGCCCCGACCACAACAAACCACAACCCGAACGTCACCTGCACCAACCAGCTGACCTCTTGGTCCCACGTCAACGACGAAGAGACAAGCAAGGTCATGAACTCCATCCACACAGGATCCCTGTCAGACCCCTACCCACACCACGTTTTCAACAAAGCTGACGCAAACATCGCACCCCAATTGCGGAAGATCATCAACATCTCCTTTGACACAGCAATATACCCGGAAAGCTGGAAGCACGCCGAAATCAACGCCCTCCTCAAGAAACCTAAGGCGGACCCCAAAGACCTCAAGAACTTCCGGCCCATCTCCCTGCTCCCCTTCCCATCGAAGGTCATCGAGAAAATCGCCAACATGCAGCTGACCCGCCATCTGGAGGACCACAACATCCTAGACCCATCCCAGTATGGATTCAGACGCAACCACAGCACTGAAACTGCCCTCATTGCCGCCACAGACGACATCAGGCGCCAGCTAGACAATAGCGAAACCTTAGCCCTCATCCTCCTGGATCTGTCAGCCGCCTTCGACATGGTCTGCCACTGCACACTAAGAACATGCCTCCAAGAAGCCGGCATCCAGAAGAAGGCCCTGGACTGGACCACGTCCTTCCTCTCCGGCAGAACCCAGAGAGTCGGCCTCCCGCCCTTCCGATCCGAAGCCACTCACATCATCTGCGGCGTACCCCAGGGCTCATCCCTCAGCCCGACCCTGTTCAATGTCTACATGGCCCCCCTCACACAAGTGGCCCACCAGCACGACCTGAACATCATCTCCTATGCTGACGGCACCCATCTCATCCTCTCCCTCACCAAGGACCCACATACCACCAAAACCATCCTCCACGAGGAAATGAAAGCTGTCGCTGAGTGGATGAGGAGCAGCCTCCTGAAACTGAACTCGGATATGCTGGAGGTCCTCATCCTAGGTCCCACCCCCTCTGCGTGGGATGACTCCTGGTGGCCGACCACACTGGGAGCAGCTCCAACACCCACGGACCACGCACGGAACCTAGGCTTCATCCTCGACTCCTCCCTCTCCATGTCGAAGCAGGTCAACGCCATCTCCTCCTCCTGCTACAACACCCTCTGCATGCTTCTACAAGTGGATCCCGACCGAAACAAGAAGAACAGTGTCCCAAGCCCTCGTCAGCAGCAGGCTGGACTATGGCAACGCACTTTACGCAGGAATCCCGGCCAAACACCTGCGACGACTACAACGCATCCAGAACACCTCAGCCCGACTGATCCTCAACGTCCCCCGCCGCAGCCACATCACCTCCCACCTAAGAGACCTGCACTGGTTCCCCGTCAACAAGAGGATCACCTTCAAACTCCTCACTCACACACACAAAGCACTCCACAACACTGGACCAGCCTACCTGAACGACAGACTCAACTTCTACACCCCCACACACCAGCTCCGCCCGCCAGTCTCGCCCTTGCCGCCATCCTGCACATCCAGCGAACGACCTCCGGCGGCAGATCCTTCTCCTTCCTCGCCGCCAAGACCTGGAACACCCTACCCACCCACCTACGGCAGACCCAAGTCCTACTCGCCTTCAGAAGACTCCTCAAGACCTGGCTCTTCGAGCAGTAGCAGCCCCCCTCCCCCCGCCCCCCCCCCTCCCCCCTCCCCCCTCAGCACCTTGAGACCCTCACGAGTAGGTAGCGGCTTAAAAAGTTCTCTGATTGATTGATGGTTACTCTGTACTATCTCCTATAGATTACTGACTTGTACAGTACACCTTGGAGTAGCTCTGTCATTTTGTGCCATCTAATGCAATGTACTGACTAGTACAGTATAGCTGCTAGTAGCTGTCATATTCTGTACTATCTATTAGAGAGCGCGGATTAGTAGAGAATGCCTAGGAGTAGCTCTGCCCCTCTGTGATATCTAACGCAGTGTACTGACTAGCACAGTATCCCTTCTGATAGCTCTCTTACTCTGTAGCATGCAATGCACGGTACTGAGTAGTACTGTATACCTTGGAGTAGCTCTGTTACTCTGTGCCATCCAATCCTGTGTACTGACTAGTACAGTGCCCTAACTGCTGCAGTGCTTTGTGTAGTACAGTGTGCGCAGTGTGTGTAGTAGAATCTCCTCTCTATGTAGCCAGTGTGCTGTTTGGTGTGGTGTGTGCTCTAGATTAATGCGCGCTTTAGTGTAGTGATCAGTCTAGTGCTGCATGCTTTACTGTAGTGAGCGGTCTAGTGCCGCGCTCTCTAGCACAGCCTACTCCTTCCAGATGTGGTTTAAATTAATTATATGTAAAACAGAAGCAGTAATTACAGCCTTTATTTGTGTCATTAAATCTCTAATTGTGAATCTCTTCTCTGCAGTGATGGTGACTCTGGATCCTGACACGGCTCATCCTGAGCTCCTCCTGTCCGAGGGGGGGAGACATGTGAGATGGACGGTCACAGCACATCCCCCGCCGGACACCCCCAAGATTCTCACCTTCCACTACAGCTGTGTGCTGGGGAGCGAGGGGTTCACCTCCGGCAGACATTACTGGGAGGTGCAGCTGCTGCAGGAGGAGGTAGCGTGGGAGGTGGGGGTCACAGCAGAGTGTGTGATCAGGAAGGAAGCGATCACATGGTCACCTGAGGGGAGAGTCTGGGCTGTAGAGTGGTGGGGGGAGGGTAAGTACAGGGCTCTCACCTCCCCTTGGACCCCACTTTCTCCTCGTGAGAAGCCCCAGAAACTGGGGGTGTATCTGGACTACGAGGGGAGGCGGGTGCGCCTATACAATGCTGACTCCATGGAGCTTCTCTACTCCTTCCCGGTGGCCCGCTTCACACAGAGGCTCTTCCCCTACTTCCTGCTCTGGAAAGGAACGGAGATGAGGCTGGTGTGAGCCCCCCCCTTCCTTCTGCACTGATAATAGTGTGACCAGGAGCACAAGCAGAGACCCTTTTAAATAATAAAACGCTCCCTTTGGCTCAACTGTCAATCCTCAGTTTAAACACCGACATTCGAAATAGTCTTCCTCACAATGACCCTCCCACGTGTCGCCATGACAACCAGAAGCTTCATGTGAAACTGACTGCTACATATCTCTTTTCCTTATACAATTTATAACAAGGGCAGGAAATGTTTGTCATGTGAATCATACACCAAATGTCATGTGAGATATAATAAAGTATTTGTAGAATTCAAACATTTGTATTTCTTTGGCTTGCAGAGCTTTGATCTTAATATATCACATTATAGCGCTGAACTGGGAAGTACTTATTGAAAGTGATTGTTTTTTAACATGGCCTTAGAAACCATTCCTGCCCCAGCCCCGACAACAGTGCTAATATTAGTGACCTCAGACGCAAGACAGTTGTCACGTGAACCCTGTATGTAACCCAGATTCAGGGCGGCTTTCAGACAGTGCGACCGGTGCAGCTGCGCCTACTCTGACTTGGAAGTGTCGAAGTGTTCAGAAATAACTTTGGGTTTTAAAAGCACCTGCTGGTTCCTTACATAGTCAGCAGTTTTTAGGTAACAATAAAAATGCCACCATAACGCTGCTCATAAATGTTTCTGCTGGAGGGAGATGGAGGTTTTGTCTGGTGCCAGTTGTGATTCATCATGAAGTAGCACAGAGGGTTAATATACCTGCTGCAAAGAACGTGTACATGCAGATCACAGAACAGTAATTCTCATTGGTTTGTGTAACATTTCCTATCGACTGATTTACACACTCATTGACTCTGATAATGCGTGCTTGGTGTAAAGTGCTCTGACACCCTAGAGTTGGCATGAGTAGCGCTATAAAACTAAAGAAATGCATGCGAGAGAGGAGCTGTGAAGAGATGAGTGGCACTGTTGGAAGGTGGGAGTGAGGGAACCTTGGAGAAGGCAGTCAGGGTCCTCTCACTCTAAAGCTGGAGCTCTCAGATTCTTATAGATTAAGCAACTTTATACTCTATTAAATCAAATGCAATAGGTTTTTGTGCCGCTGGTATTCTAAACTTACGGATTTGAAGTTGCTTTCATGTGCAATAGTGAAGATAATGGAGGATCAGTGAAGTCAAATATGTGCCTAGGGTCACAAACTGTGGTTAAGTGGCGTAGCCGTGATTTATCCAGGTTTCTGGTTTCTCTTTCTGGTTTCTCTTTGTATAAATCCAGCAGATGCCATGAGAATTTCTAACAGAGTCGACCAGATAGCTTGTTTTTGCACTCTTGAGATTCTTGTTGTATGTATGGTGGAGGAGAGCAAAGGCTATGAAAAATTGTTGAACTGACAAATTGTGATAATGAACTATGGCACCTTAGGCATTTACCAAAAGGCAAACGGATTGTGATCATTACTATGGTAATCAATGCATATCTGCTTGTAAATACATTATAGGGACTGTGTTTTAACAGGTTTTAAATGTATATGCTGCTGGCGTTGTTGAGCCCTGTGGAGCTATTTGTTCTTGGATTAAGGTTCATCAACCTGTTAAATTGATCGTCGGAAAATCCGAAGGTTTTTAATTTATCCATATGGGATAGCTAGCGTGCCCTGATCCACGCGTACTGCTCACTAATGTAGAGACAGACCGCCTCTCCAGCCGGAAGGGCTGTGCAAGTAATGAAGGAAGTCGAGAGGTACCCCTTGAAGAACCAAGGGAAATGGGGTTGTACAACCAAAAGAAGAGAAGTTTCCCTTGAGACAATGCTAAGTGAAGGTTACGATACCAAGCGTCACAATGTCATAAGTACATACAATAGAAGAATGTCTGACATAATATCGACAGACAGAATATCGGACTACAAAAATATCGCAACAAAAATATCGACACCAAAAATATCGGAATCCTATCTTCATAAAGGTAAGTACAAAAATATCGAGAAAAAAAATATCGTAGTACAAAAATATCGGAATTAAAAATATCGTTTTTTTAAATGTATTAATAATAATGTAAAAATAATGTTAAAATACATATAATTTTACAAATATTAAATGAAAATATTAAAACAACATTAAAAGTAATACATATACATTTAAAATAAATAAAATACGTAATAAAGTAATGTAATTTTATTTTTATTAATGTTATTTAATTGATTTAATGTAATATTTTTTTTTGTTTTTGCCCTGTACACCTGTACCCCAAAAACCCAAAACTGACCCTGATCCCTAAAAATATCCCTGTACCCCAAAAACCCAAAACTGACCCTGAACCCTAAAAATACCCCTTTACCCAAAAACTAAAAACTGACCCTGAACCCTAAAAATACCCCTTTACCCAAAACTAAAAACTGACCCTGAACCCTAAAAATACCCCTTTACCCAAAAACTAACAACTGACCCTGAACCCTAAAAATACCCCTTTACCCAAAAACTAAAAACTGACCCTGAACCCTAAAAATACCCCATTTACCCAAAAACTAAAAACTGACCCTGAACCCTAAAATACCCCTTTACCCATGAACTGAAAACTGACCCTGAACCCTAAAAATTCCCCTTTACCCAAAAACTAAAAACTGACCCTGAACCCTAAAAATACCCCTTTACCCATAAACTGAAAACTGACCCTGAACCCTAAAAATACCCCTTTACCCATGAACTGAAAACTGACCCTGAACCCTAAAAATACCCCTTTACCCATGAACTGAAAACTGACCCTGAACCCTAAAAATACCCCTTTACCCAAAAACTGAAAACTGACCCTGAACCCTAAAAATACCCCTTTACCCATGAACTGAAAACTGACCCTGAACCCTAAAAATACCCCTTTACCCAAAATTAATTAATATTATTTAATTACCAATTAATTATTAATTAACAATAACAATAAAGTAAATATATTAGCACATTTGCTGTAATTAATGTAATTTAATAATTAATAATATTTTTCCCAATTAATTAATAAAGAATAACAATTAATTATATATTAAAAAACTATAATTAATGTAATTAAATAATTAATATTAATTAATTACCAACTAATTAATAATTATAAATATGTACAAAATTATATTAATTAATTAACTAATTAATAGAAATTAATTACCAATTAATTATTAATTAAAATATGTACAAACATATATCAATTAATTAATTAATATTAAATTACTTCCCACCCTATTCCCCTATAAACCCATAACCCGCTACAGAACATATTTATCAATTAATCAATTAATTAAAAATAATTAAAAATTATTTCTCAATTAATTAATTAATAATTCCTACTAATTAATAATTAATTTAACATAATTAAATTACTTCCCACCCTATTCCCCTATAAACCCACAACCCGCTACAGTAGTAAAAGACAATATTTAATTAAATTACATTAAAAATAAATAATAAAACATAATAAATACAATATACACTAAATTTATTTAAAAATTGATATTAGTAACATCAAAGTTATTAATTTCGATATTATTGACATCGATATTTACAACTTCGATATTACTGATATCATACCAATATCGATATTTAGACTGTCGATATTACTTACCTTCGATATTTTGGCCCATCGATATTTAAACTTCGATATTTTTGTATATCGATATTTAAAAATCGATATTTTGTCTCTCTACCACAATAGAAACATATAGGTAGTTAAAAATTCATTTATTTTGAATAACTTAAAAACACAGGAGTAAATTTCACTAGTCTAGATCCCTAGTCTTAAAACACAGTTAAAACAATACACACAATTGCGACCTGCACAATTGTAAAGAAAAGACAGAACAGGTACAACATGCAGTTGTTGAATACAGTTTGTATATTCTGGCTCCGTTGTGATAACACCAATATTATATTGCTATGACATCAGCATATCAACTCTGGTGTTGGAGACTTGACTTATACCACTCTGTGCGTCGACGCGTTTCGGTGGGTTCTCCTTATAGTTACCACCTTTATCAAGACCAATGGTAAGCTGTCACAATCAGGGGGTATATGTAATTGCCCTGTAATGAACTATATACAGACAATTAACTTCAACACTATGCACAGGCATTTGTTACTTTTCAATACATCCTGAAATATATGCTATCCAAGGTAGCCAAAGACTCATTTATAAATGTTTGAGCTTCAATCCTGTCATACAGAATACACATGAGAAACAGATCTGTCTTATCTATTATTTTTGTCATTAATATCAAGTCAATGAGCTATAATTAGAAAGATGTCCATATCAATTACTTGTTTCAACCCAGTTGCTCCCCCTCTGAGATCAGGATCTGGTTGCTGTCGCCCTGCTTAAGTCTGTCCCATACAGTTTTCCATTCAACTTTGCAACTAGATGGAATTTTACGTGAGTGGAACTAATACCTCAATTGTACAACGAGGCCCCTAGGTACAATGTTGGCGGTTATTATCTTGTGGAGGTACCTCGTGTTTGAACATAACGAATGGGAAGATAGTAATATGTGGGACTGAGGAAGAACGGCTAACATGCCTATCTAGTTTCTAATTTCAATGGAACACCCAAAACTCATAAAAGTACACCAGTTCTGCGGGATTAAGGGATTACTCGTTTACCCTGGATTCTTGATGAGGATAAATTCTTATAGTGAGTACTCTGTTTGTGATCCGAACGATGGTTTCTAGTCGAGATATGGGTAGTATGTTGCTGCCCGTTGTCTAGCCTGCAGTATCAGGATGAATAGATTAATACGCTTATAGTGTACTCCCTTACAGTTACGCTCTATAGAGAGAAGGTCAATGCCTACCTGTTTAAACTTATACAACTTATTATATTATCCCACTTTAGATGCGTGATCCACTTCAATTTGGAAAAAAACCTTATTATTGATCTGTTTCTAGGCCACACATGTCTACGGAGAGGGAAGGAAAGGTACCCGAGACTGGTAAATATGATCCTATTTTTAGAGATAGTTAGTCATGTTTTCAGTGAATACTTAATATTTTCAAGAAAGGATATACCTTGAGTGATTGCCTTGCGGTCCCTGTTTCTTACGATAGTCTAGGACGTATGTTGGTTATAAAAACAGTGCCTCTTCTTCAGCCCTTTCTTTGTAAAATCAGGAGGAAGGATATCCTACCGTGAATGGAACCGAGAATCAATAAGTATCCCTTGCATTCCCTTTTTTTACTCAATTAAAGACTCAAGTTACTAGCTCACCTGAAGGGTAGTACGTAGTTCAACTGTCAATAGTACTTCTTTAATGGCCTGTTGTGAAGACTACCTTACTTAAAAAAATTACAGGCGTCATGATAAAAATCAAGAGAGTTCTATGGGTTTGTTAACAAAAGGGACAGGGGAAGTGCTCCAATGCAGTCTGTGTTGGGCCGTGTGGTTTTCTCACCTGATGAAAGTTGCATCAATCCTCTGTCTCTGGGGTTCTGCGTCGTATGTCAGAGCACTCCATATACCTCGTGGTTAAATACTGGTAGATCGCTCGTGGTTGGTCAATGAGGGATATTTTGCACCAATCACAAACGCTCCTACGTAATCCAGATATGCTAAATAGCATCTTGAAAACTTGAATGCTCATTGGGTAAAATTATCCAATCGCATGCAATTGTCCTGCAGACCGTGGAAGCCAGTTCTCTATCTGGTCCTCCACAGAATTGGCGCCTCAAGTCAACCAGACTTGAAAACTTGAATGCTCATTGGGTAAAATTATCCAATCGCATGCAATTGTCATGCAGTGTGTGGAAGTCAGTTCTCTATCTGGTCACTCCACAAACATTTCCAGGTTGCACAGACATATTAGGTAGGATTATCTTGTGTCTGCACAATGTTTCCAGATGTTGCTGTGTATATACAGGCCATCTATGGTGATTGTATGTTCCTTTAAGTACTTATAGAATTGTACGATGTAATGGAATGTAGTGTGTGGTATTCTGTAGTTGGTAAGAATGTTATGATTTCATTCTGATGTTACCTGCCTTATCTGCTGCATGCACTTTCTTTCTTATGGACTCAATTTAAATTAAATACACTTTCAACTTGAACGTGGACTACTATTTATTACCAAGAAGTCACTACAGATGTGGCTACGAGTCTGGGCACAGCTTTTTTTTGCATTCCAGTACAATGTTTAGGAAAGTCGTGTCCATCTGGACATTCAAGCTCAAAATCGTGGACTTTCACACTATCGTGACTAGCTGAAGAAGATCACAAGCTTGTGAGGTAATTCACGGTTTACTTTTTTTTTTTTTTTTTTTTAAGACCAACGGTCCCAAACTTTATTTAGTTTCACAGATAAGCCAGTAGTTATTCATACAGTATCAGAACAATGAATTATTGCTACAAACAGTAACCCAGCAGATAGTACATGTCGACATATCAGTTACACATGAGTGAAAACAAACAGTTGCTGGTGGAAGTGCATCAGTTCATAAATGACGGTGCCAGGAAATGACTCATGGAGCAGTGCCCGCAGTTCGTAGCACTGCAACAAGGAACTAGCGTGTTCAAAAAGAAAAGTCGACAGTCATTGTTTGAAATGGTGTTCCCTGGTCAATGTAGCAGGGGATAGAGGCAGTATCATACCCTCCGATGTCGTATGGGTCGCTGGGTGCCCGCTCCCTAGTCCTGGGCGCATCTAAGCAGCTTTATGTGAGATGCAGACGAGGAAGGGTGTTCGGGCGTTATCAAGAGCATAGTATGAACGGCCTCTGTGTCAACCAAAAGAGTCAACTGGGTAGCTGAAAACAGGGGGTGGGAAGAACATTTCAATAACTGTTGGACTAGCATTCGTGTGTGTGGTAGTGCATCTAGGATCCTAGCTGTGTGTGGTGCACCCTATGGGGGTTGTGTAGGGGCGGGAACCATGGAGGAGGCGGCGTCGCCGCGGCCGTAAGGCAAGAGGGAGGGGGGCGAGCGGCGGGGGGGCGAGAGCGGTAGGGGACACCTCCGTCGTGCAAGGCCCCAGTCATCGGGTGGGGGAGGGGGGAGGGGGGGGAGGGGAGGCGCGCGGGACCGGGGGGGGAGGACGGGAGGGGGGGAGGGGGGGGGAAAGGGGCGGCGGAGTCTGTGTCAGGTGTGGGTAGCAATCAAGTGGGCTCTCCCTGTTCTGCGTCGAGTCGGTACTCTATGCCGGCTTGGGTGCCCGCGCGGTGATATGCAATCAGGGCAGTGTCCCAGTCCTGGGCGATCGGGTATTTCCGTAGGCCTGCGGTTTCCTCTCTATGGAGGGACACACTCTCCGCACAGGCCCAGTTGGCAAAAGAGCGCCGCCAGTCTGCAGGGCGCGGCGGGGTGGGACTTTTCCAACGTCGTGTGATAAGACGTTTGGCCGTAATGAGGACCAAGTCCCAGAAGCGTGCCCGTAGCTTGGTCTGCTTGGTTCTCTTGTAGAGTCCCAATAGGCACACTTCCCACGTCGTGGGGAGGGTTTCGCCTGTGGCCGCTGTTAACATACCCGCGACCGCAGACCAATACGAGGTAAGGTGAGCGCAGCTCCAGAGTGCATGTAGGAAGTCCGAGTCCAGGAGGCCGCATCTGGGACATGCCGATGTAGTGAGCCCGAAGTAGCGATTCAGTTTGTCCGGAGACAGATATGCACGGTGGATGATATAGTATTGGATAATCTTGAATCGCGCGTTGCGGGGAATGACCCTGGCGCCTGCTAAAATAGCGTTCCATTGGTTGTCCGTCCAGTCCGTGCCATGGTCGGTCGTCCATTTTTCCCTCAGTTTCTGGGAAGAAAATTGCGTATGGCTGTGTAAGGCTTGTGCGAGCCAATGCACAATGTGGGACCCATCTCCCATCACATGCAGGTATTGGATGAGTAGGTGAGTGGACGGCTCGTGGCTGAGGTCACCCCACGCCCTTGTCAACTCATGGAGTAGTCTGGCGTGTGTCAGAAATTGACCCACCGGTAGCTCTGTGTCCGCGGCCAAGGCCTCAAAGGGCAACAGCTCCCCGTCGCTGTACAGGCCGCCCAGGTCATCCAGGTCTGCTGCAGTCCAGCTGCGCAGCTCAGCCGAGGACAGTGTGCCCGCGCCCAGGGTTGTCCCCAGCAAGGGTAGGTTCGGAGCATAGGGCACCGTATGTTTGGTGAGCCGGAGGCTCCGTGCGAAGCACCGCTTTGCCACTGCTACATGGACCTGCGTGGGGGGCCGGCCCAGCATCAGTGGGTGGAAGAGTGTGAGCGCCTGTACGGGGGATAGGATGGTATCGGCCGTGGCCGTGTCCGCTAGGTTCTTACCGCTCAGCCAATAGGCAACCCACTGCAGCTGCGCTGCTAAGTAATAGAGCTCCTGATTGGGAACCGCTAGGCCACCAGCGTCTGTGGGTGCATACAGGGTCCGTAGCGCGACCCGGGGTCTCCCCTTATTCCAGATGAGGCGTCTGGTGAGGGTGTCCAGTCCCTTAAATATGCGTACCGGCACATACACTGGTAAATTAGTATAATAATAGAGAAGCCGGGGTAGCATTATCATCTTGGTCAGTGCCACCCTGGCTGGCACATTCAGCGGGAGGGAGTTCCAGAAAGTGACCTGGGCCGTGAGCGAGGAGATGGCCCTCACTAGGTTCCCCTCCAGGAGATCCATAGGGTCTCGATATATTAAGATCCCTAGGTACCTAAATACCGTCGGGTGCCATCGGAGCGTCTCCCCCATCATGTGTACATCGCACTGTGGCATCTCGCCATCGAATGCGTAGGCCCCTGATTTGGCCCAGTTGACGTGGAGTCCCGACATGTCTCCAAACGTCCGAAAGATGTCTGAGAGCGCCGCTGGTATGCGCGTGAGGTCTCTGACGAATAACAACAAATCGTCGGCATACAGAGACACCGAGTGAATGCCGTCCGCCAGCGGAATGCCCCAGGTGCCTCCGGAGGTGCGGAGCATCTCCGCCAACGGCTCCATCGCCAAGGCGAATAAGATAGGGGAGAGAGGGCAGCCCTGTCTGGTACCTCTCCCAATACGGATCCTGTCTGAGAACAACCGTCCAGTCCGGACCCGGACCTCGGGTGCCTGATAGAGGAGTCCCACCATCTGGACGTAGGTATCCCCCAGTTCATACTTCTCAAGGACTCGGAGGAGATATGGCCACTCCACCGAGTCGAATGCCTTTTCCAAATCAAGCACGATGCATCCCGAGCGCGGCCAGGTCGGGGTCGCGTAACGTTGGACCCTGAAAAAACGGCGTAGGTTGTGGGACCTTACTTTTTATACTGATGTAAATGCTGTGGCTCGAGTGCTCAAGGAAGGAAACCTTCGCGTGTATGCTGTGAGAAGTAAATTGCCAGCTAAGGGAGAAAACGAGCACTTAAGAATTTTTTTTGGTTATGAGACTTTTGCGTGTGTCCTCTTTGGAGTTTTCCGAAATTCCTGGTTGGAAGTGTCACCATTCAACACATTTCTCAAACTTTGTGATGTTTTGAAAAGTGCTCCAACGCTTACCGAACATCTGTGCCCCGCGCTCTCACCAGCAACGTCTTCTGCAAGTCTGACGTCATCGTGCATACGCCGTGAATCATCATCATGCTCACGTACTGCGGCCATTTTGAAGTTGTCTTGGTAACGCAGCTACGGAAACGAGGAGCGTCTTCACAAAAGACTTCTAATCTCCAAGTTTTCGCGTTGGGATAATATCCATCTGTTTTACTATTTCTGGCGCATGTCTTACATGCGGTAAGCGCATATGCTACAAGCAACATTATTTTTTGATTATTCCTCGTTTCTTGTTCAATTTTATGGAGGTACTTTTCCAGGTTTAAGTGCATGCAGCAAACAGTACATTCGTGAAGTTATTTACAAAGTATATATATATTTTTTCTTGAAGACAATTTCAAAATTTTAAGCAATTTGGGAACTTGACTTTTAGAGGTTTCCTTTCTCCATCGTTGGTCTTGATAGACTCGTACTGTAACATGTCTGTGGTAGCAACGACAGCGACATCCAACCCGGCTGGGGACACCAACCCGAATAGAGACATTCATCTTTCAAATTTACAGATTAATTCTCCAAAATAATTTTTATCAATCCCTGGAGAGCAGGTTGTGTCATGGCTAGACTGGAAGGAGTATTTTTTGAACTATATAGCGAATCTGGAGGATGTGAATGGTTCTTTCTCTCCTGAAAGAAAGAAAAGAATGTTGTTATACTCTTTGGGGCCAGAAGGTTTACGTATATTCAATGAAATGCACAAACATCAGTGTGCAGAGGGTGATTTAGATGTTTTTAAATCAGCAATTGTCGATTTTGATGATCATTTTTCTCCCTCTGTGTGCATAGCTGTTACTAGGCATTCCTTTTTCCACAGAAACATGAATCCATTGAGGAATATGTGTCCAGTTTGAAGAAGTTAGCTGCAAAATGTAAATTTGCACAGTTACATGACGAGTTAATTCGAGACCAAATTGTAATGTACACAAAAAATAGAACTCTCCAAGAGAAATTGTGGGTGGCGGGTGAAGGTTGTTTAAAAGATATCATAGCTTTGGTAAAAAAAAGCAGAACTTTCAGAACGTTGTGCTAAAGTCACCCTCTCACAGGATAAAAAGAGTTCGGATGAGGTGGTTGGGATGGTTGTAGAAAAGAAAAACTCTATACCAATCTAAAAAATTTGAGAAAAAGAAACCTACTGGTTTTGAGAGGAAAAAGTATGAAGGTAGGGAACAGAAAACGTTCAGTAGTGTAGTGTGTTACAGATGTGGCAGTTACGCACATTCTGCCACTTATGAAAGATGCCCAGCCAAGGCTGCAAAGTGTTTGGAGTATGGACTGATTGGTCACTTTTCAATAGTGCGCAATCGTAAGTCTAAACAAAAAACAAAAGGGAAAATAGCATGTGTGCAAGAAGAGAGTGAAAACAATTCTTCGTCATCAGAGAATGAGTCACATATTAACCTTATTAAAAGGAAAAATGTAGTTGTGAACATTACAGGTTCTTCTTCTTCTAAATCTTTGTGTTTGGTTTCAGTGGGTGGCATTGTCACTCAGTTGGCTGCGGATTCTGGGTCCCCTTTCACGATTATTTCACAAGATGTTTGGAAGAATCAATTTATTGACAAAATAGGACCTTGGTTAGAAACCAATGACGTGTCCACAGAAAGCTACACAGGGAATGATATTGATTTCTTGGGTTTTAGAACCTTAATGTTCCGTTTTAAAGAGAGGAAAGCCATTGGGAAGCTGTACGTAGCCAGAGTTGGTCCATCTGTGTTAGGGTGGAAGGACCAGAAACTATTAGATATCATTCTTAATCCGAACAGTAAAGAGCAGGTTTTAGTTTTCTGTGAATCTGAGGACACCAAGAAGTGGGTACTAGAAGAGTTTCCTGAGGTATTTACAATTCATATGGGAAAGTTGAAGGGTTTTACTCATCAGATTCATTTAAAAGAAGGTGCAATCCCGAGAATTCATAAAGCTAGGAACATACCTTTTATAATACGAGATGAGGTTAAGGGAGAACTAGATAAAATGTTAGCAAATAAAGTCATAGAGCCTGTTGAAGCGGCTGAGTGGGTTTCGCCATTGGTCGTAGCCCGAAAATCCAATGGCAAGGCCCGCTTGTGTGTTGACTTAAGGTATTTGAATAATAACATTTTAGTGGACCAATTCCCGCTCCCTAGGATTGATGAAATGCACTACTTAACACGAAATGCAAAATGGTTCTCCACGCTTGACCTTTCAGCCGCTTATCATCAGGTAGTTTTGGATAAGAACAGTAGACATCTCACATCGTTCTGTACACCTTTTGGCTGTTATAGGTTTAAGCGAATGCCTTTTGGTTTAGCATCGGCCGCTGCAGTATTTCAGCAGTTGATGTCTAACTTATTCAGTCATATTCCTGAAGTTGTCTTTTTCCAAGACGATATTTTGATCATGGGGAGAGACAGAACACATCATGACACCATCCTTAGAGAAGTTTTAGAGATTCTCAAAAGTAATGGGTTGGTAGCGGAAGGCAGTAAGTGTAAGTTCTCAGAGAGGTCTGTCACATACTTAGGACATGAGATTGGGACGTTTGGCATTAAACCCAAGACGGAGTTAGTTGAGGCCATTCTCAAAGCAACTGCACCCAAATCTAAGGACGATCTGCGATCTTTTTTGGGGTTAGCAGAATTTTACGCAAAGTTTGTTAATAATTTTTCACAAAAGACGTATGAAATGCGCCTTTTGATGAAAAATAAGGTGACGTTTGAATGGAGTGAAGCATGTCAACAAGCTTTTGAAAACATAAAAAGAGATATTGCACAAGCACATATGTTACAGGGTTTTGATCCTCATGCTGCCTCTATCATTACTACAGATGCGAGTGCCACTGGTATTGGGGGTGTCCTTACACAAGTGTCCAGTGATGGCAATGAAGTGATTATAGCTTTTGCCTCTCGTTCATTATCTCCTGCAACGAAAAGTATTCGGTCATAGAACGAGAGGCATTGGCATGTGTATGTGCCATGGAGCACTATAGGAAATTCGTATGGGGAAAGAAATTTTTGCTAAGATCCGATCATAAACCTTTGACAAAGCTTCTCACCGCGGAAGGTCTTTCCAGAGCTTCTGCTAGAATTGCCAGATTGTCAATGAGGTTACAAGATTTAGTTTATAATGTGCAGTATGTTCCTGGTGCAAAGAATGTGATGCGGATTTTCTGAGTAGATTTTCATTACCTCTTAAAGAAATAGACATTGATCCATGGAAGGATTACTGTGTAGCTGGTGTGTTCGACGACATTCCTGGTCTTTCTAGACAAATCTGGGAGAAGGAATACGAGAAAGATTACATTTTTTCATTTAATAAAGGACAAAATCGCTAATGGGTGGTCCAATGAAGCCAAAATCGATCCGAAACTGAGGCCATTTTGGGAGGTGCGAGATGAATTAAGCATGGAGATGCATTTTGTTTGCAAAGGAGGAAGAATTGTACCTCCTTCTGGTATAAGAGATACAATTATTGATATAGGCCACGAGGGACATCCAGGAATCTCTCGCACCAAGAGAAATATAAAAGTTTTGTATTGGTGGCCAAGGATTGATGTGGATATAGAAAGAAAAGTATGCGCATGTATCAGTTGTGAAAGTGCAGACAAAACCCAAAAAACTCTAAATCCTCCTTTATCTTCTCTAGGATGTCCGAATTTACCTTGGGATTGTGTTGTGTTGCGTTGGATATTCTAGGACCTGTATGTTGGCAGGATGGTTCTTGTAAGTACATTTTGGTATTGGTTGATCTTTTTTCAAGATGGTTAGAAATTGAGATAGTTCTGACAGTGGACACAAAAGGGGTAATTGGTTTTCTCGAAAAGTGTTTTTAAGGGAAGGTTTTCCAGCTTCAATTTTGACGGATAATGGCGTTCAATTCAAGTCTGAGGTAATGAGAATATTTTTGAACAATATTGGAATTGAACAAAAATGTATGGCACTGTACCATCCTAGGGGCAATTCTGTTGTTGAGAGGGTGAATAGAGTCATAAAAGGAGTTTTGCAATTGGCTAAGAGAGCTAATAAGAATTTTGAGGATGAACTTAACAAACTTATTTGGTCCTATAGAATAACTATTCATGACACGGTTGGTGAAAGTCCTTTTGGTTAATGCGTGGAAGGTTTCCCCATTGCAAGATAAACCCCGGATGGATTGGTAGAAGTAAAAGGTATGATTGGGATGTGGATCAAGTAAAGCTATCCATTAGTAACTCCCAGGCAAAAAATAAAGAATTCTTTGATAGCAGACATGGTACTAAAGAAGTTTCTGTGAGAGTTGGGCAGTGGGCTAGAGTTAAATTTGGGAAGAAATCTGGGAAATTAGAACCTAGATTTTCGGATCCTAAGCTAATCACCAAGGTCATGAAAAATACTGTGCAATTAGGGAATGGAAGCATACATCATATGAGTCGTATAGCTTTGTCTAAATCTGGTTTCAACTCTGAAAAGATTAACGATGGTTGTAGAGATTATTGGTGGTTGAATGCTCTTTCAAATTTTGAGGAAGGGTTGAGCAGGGTGTATCAGTGACTTCTCAATGTGCGCCTTTGCCAGGTGTTGGTACTTCGGAGGTTGGAATGGCCATTGGTAGTCCTGAGCTCTCTGTTCCTGATTTGTGTACAACGGGGGGTGCAATTTCTGGTCCTGTTATCTCCACTTTTAGGTCCACTCAAGTACCGGAAACTCCTGCAGTGGAAATCACTCATCTTCCCGCTGCAGAGGAAATACACAATCCGGGAGTGTCCAAGTCTAGTAGCTTTGGAAGACCAATTCGTACCCCGAGTAAATTTAATGATTTTGTGCGTTTGTAAATTTGTGCTTATGTGTTATGTTTCTTTGTAAGAGGGGGGATGTGTGGTGATTGTATGTTCCTTTAAGTACTTATAGAATTGTACTATGTAATAGAATGTAGTTTGTCGTATTCTGTAGTTGGTAAAAAAGTTATGATTTCATTCAGATGTTACCTGCCTTATCTGCTGCATGCACTTTCTTTCTTTTTTTCTTTTTTTTTATTGAAGGTTACGGTGCAATAAAAGAACATTGCAATTGATTTAGCACTAACACAGCATTAAAACAATTTGAGACAGGAATACAGTTACATAGAGATAACACTCAAATATAAATACATAAAAGCACAATTCATGATGTGGGGATAAAAAACATTTTGGCTGCAAATAAATATGTCATACAGTGCAGATCCAGGTTCAGATTTTGTCATCCCTCCATTTCGTAACAGGGGCCCAAAGATGTCTGCCCATCTCCCGTTTTTTATCGCCTTTAAATTCATATAAACAAGACTCTATATTGTGTATACCTATAAATCTCGAGAGCCACATCTGGTAAGAGGGGGCTGTAACATCCTTCCAACCTGCAGAGATCAGGATTCTTAGCACAGCCACCAACATAAAAACCAAGGCTGCTTCATCCTCCGACAGGGCCTATTTGGAGTCTGTACCCATTAACATCAATGTTGAGGATAGGTCGATCCTGTGACCTAGCAACCCCTCCCAAAATTTCATAATCGCATCCGTAACTGGGCTCAGCCGGTCACAGGTAGCAAACATATGTATTACGTCTGCTTGATCCGTATTACATCTGGGGCAGCGATCGTCATTCCTAACACCCCATGCAAATAATTTAGCCGGGGTATGGTACAGATTAAAAACAGTTTTAAAGTGCTGAGCCCGCAGATTAGAAGCCCGAAAGAGCTTTTTATTTAAACATAGAGTGATATCCAAATCCACATCCGGGTTTTCCAATTTAATTGCCCAGTCACTTTCCACCTTCCCTACATCGTCCTGAATCCTCGAGACCAGAAGATTATAAACCACATTAATCTTCTTGCAACCTCTAGCCAGGGTCTCAACCACAGGAAAATCAACCAGAGGCTTCAGTTTAGGTCTAAGGGCCATTAAAGTATGGGAAATTTGACCATAAATAAGCCACTGATTAGCAGGGAAACCATACCTCCTTTGCATGTCCTCAAACCCTATTATCTTATCCCCTTCCATTAGATCTCCGATGGTCATAACCCCCAATCCCTTCCAAACCTGTACGTTCCTATCCGCTCTTAACTGAGAAAAGAGACTTGAGTTTTCCAAGTGGAGATAGGGATTAATTTTAGGGGTATTAAACATTTTTAGAATAGCTTTCCATACCTGCCAAGCCCCATACAAAGTCTTAAAACGGGCCTTCTTATAGAACCTGAATTGCACTTCGGTCAACAACAAGCCGGTTGCTTTGCCCCCCATTAGCATCTTAAAAATTGGGGGGGGGCCATGAGTGTCCGGGTTTGCGATTTCTCCCACAGGACCAGTGTCAGAATGGAAAAAGATAGACATTTGAATCAGGAGGCAAGACCAATGATACAATCTAAGGTTTGGGAGTCCCATCCCGCCCCTTTCCCTCGGTAATGACATAAGACTCGTAGAGCGTCTAACCTTGCCATACTGCCATATAAATCTAATAAAGACAGATTCAAGATGTTTCATAGTTTTTTTCTCAATAAATAGGGTTATGGCTCTAAACAAGTACAACACTCTGGGAAACATTAACATCTTCAGTGCGTTGACCCTCCCTACCAGAGAAAGATGCAACACATCCAAACTTTTTAATTCAGCCTCTATAGACTTAATTAGGGGGGTAGTTCTCTTCCACTATTCTACCCACTGCAGCATTGATCTTTACCCCTAAATAAACAGCTGAGTCCACAAATCTTGAATCAGATTTCGGGATATTTTTTGTACAAATTATCTGTGTTTTGGATTCGTTGAGAAGGTACCCAAAACCTTGACCAAAAACCTTCGCCATCTGTACCAAAGCCGGAAGTGCTTGCTGGGGATTCGTCGTAATAACGGCCAAATCATCTGCATATGCTAATATCTTATTGACATGACCGTTAAAAATCCCTGGGGAGATACTGGGGCAGTCTAATATTCTCTGAATAAGGGGGTCAATATATAAAGAAAAAAGGATGGGGGAACAGGGACAGCCCTGGCGTGTCCCTCTCCGTATCTTAAACTCATCCGACTTTTCACCCATAACTGTAATTCTTGCAACTAGGTCCATGTACATAGACTTAATAGCTCTGATGACTTTCTTCCCAAAACCCCTCCCCGCCAGTATACCCCAGAGAAAGCTCCACCAAACTCGATCGAAAGCTTTCTCTGCGTCGAGCAGGATCATGGCCATCCCCCCCCCCCCCGTGGCTTCCTGGGCGTCGAACAAAGTTATAGCTCTGCATATATGATCTGTGGTGCCACGCCCAGGAACGAACCCTTGCTGCCACGGGGAGACGGGACCGCCAATGATCCTGCCCAACATCTTTGCCCAGATCTTTGAATATAGTTTAGTATCGGCATTAATTAGGGATATTGGCCGGTACGACCCTGGTTTCTCCGCTGGTTTCCCCTTCTTATGAAAGATTACAATGTTGGTTTCTTTCCACGAGTCCGGAACCACCCCTGAGTATAAAATCCCATTAATTAAATCGACCAACAGAGAAACAATCTCCCGTTCCAAAGCTTTGTATACCTCCAGGGGGATCCCGTCAGGGCCAGAGGCTTTCCCATACGCTAGCTCCCGCAATGCAGAGAGAACCTCGGTGTACGAAATATCTTTATTTAGGTCCGCTCTTGTTGCATCATCCAATCTAGGGCCCCTATCAAAGCACCCCTCCATTTGGTTGCTGTCCGAATCCCCCTCTTCATACAATTTTTGATAGAAGTTTTTAAACACCATCAGAACATCCTTAACATTCGTAAATATATTCCCATCCTCCTCAATACTGGAGATCACATTCTTAGATTTTTCCTGTCTTAGCCGAAGGGCAAGAACTCGACCAGCTTGCTCCCCTGTTTCATACCTCTTAGCCCTTGAAGCTTGAAAGTCCCTGATCGCCTTCTGTGTAACCTCTTTCTGCAGTGCCACTTTAACCGCCAGCAAAACACTCTGGCTATCCTCACCATCCCCACCTGCGGCCATATCCCTTATATGTTGTTCCTCCGCAATGACAAGCTTACCCGTTAGTTTCTCAACCTCCCCCCTATCCTCTTTTCTAAGTCTAGCAGAGCAGCTGATCGTCTCTCCCCTTAAAGTGGCTTTAAAAGCCTCCCACACTCCATTCCGGGACGTGCTATACCTATTTGCCGCAAAAAATTCTCCTGCCCAATTATTCATATGATCTACAAACCTGCTATCAGCCAGCAGTCTTCTTTCAAACATCCAGCTAGCTTTTGACCTTACCAGCCTTCCTAGATCATATTTTAACACCAGAGGGTTGTGGTCTGAAATTACCCTTGGGAGTTTCAATTTCCGACGCAGAAATAAAAAAGTAATCTAATTTTGAATACTTTTGAGCTCGATTTGAAAAGTACGTATAGCCCGCATTCAGGGGCTCATTAACACGCCATACATCATGCAGCCCATGCGAGCTGAACAACGCCTGGACTGCCTTAAAAACTCTGGGTTTCCTCCCCTGGTATGATATTCCGTTACCCCATTCGGATGATATATTTAGATCGCCAGAAAATACTATGGGGGTAGGCCAATTGGCTAGCTCAACTTCTAGAAAATCAAAGATTTCAGGGTCATCATCATTAGAACCATATACGCCACAGATAGTGAACCCGAGATCCATTTCGGCTATCGGCCATCTTCCATTGCTATCGGTTTTCACTCTCCTAGCTTTCCCTAAAGCAGTTCTTCCTAAGATTGCGACCCCCCTAATATTTGCAGATTGTGTCGTACAAGCCAGCAATTCAAAACCATTATTGAGAAGCAGGTTTCTCTTTGACCATGGGAGATGGGTCTCCTGAAGGCAGAGAAGATCTATCCTGTTATGCTTCACCACATATGCTAACCTCTGCCTTTTCCTCCAGTCGTTCAACCCCCCACATTCATTGTGCAGATACTAATGTTCGCCATCCAATTGAGTGAGAAAGCCTATAACAAAAACCTGCTCAAATATCTTTATCCTTGTTAACACTTTTTGTCCGTGACCAATAAAGCACCATTCCCTTCTTTTTCAGTTTTCACCCCCAACCCAACCCCCCTCCCTCTCCCACCCCAGAGACCCCACACTCACTACCTCCCTCACCCCAACCCTCCTTCATCCCCCCACCCTCCCTACTCTGTGAGGCGCTTAGACCTAGTCTGTGCGTGTGATGGAGCACGGTGTGTGAGGTGAGGGCTAGCTTAAATCAAACCACCCAACAACCTGCAAAATCTTGGAGCCCAACAAATCCCAAATCACCCGAACAGCCAAACAAGATAGACAAACAATATAGTCCGAAATCAGCCCATAGTCATTAGCCCAGTCCCGCAACATTCATCCTAGCTTCCTATGGAATCCAGATATTCCTTCGCTTTAATCTCAGAAGAAAAGAAGAATGTCTTCCCGTCAATGATAATTTTCAACTGCGCCGGATTTATTAGATATACCTGCAGTTTTTTGTCCTGAAAGGGTTTTATCAAACATCTTAACCGCCAGCGTCTCTCTACCGTCGCATGGCACAAATCCGGCCGCACGAAAAAAGAATACCCATCAGAATCCCTTTTAGCATTAGGTCTTGCTAAGTTCGAGATAGATTGTCGCAGAATGAAATTTCCTAGAAAAATCAAACTCGCCCTAGGTTTGTCCCCTTCCTTCTTATACCTGCTAACTTTGAAGGGGGTGCGGTGAGCTCTCTGCAGCTCTGAGGCCCAGTTCCAGCTGGCGAGCTCGGGGAATGCCTTTTCAAAAAGCTTAATAGTAAATGCCCTAATGTCGGTCCCCTCTGCTCCCTTCGGAATTCCCAGGACCCTCAGGTTGTTCCGGCGGAGCCTGTTCTCCAACTCCTCTAGCTTCCATTGTATATCAACTACCTGGGAGCATTGTGCATCCACCTTGGCTATTGCCTCCCCCACCTCCGGCTCAGTAGAGACAATTCTGTCCTCAAGGTTTGAGACTCTGTCCCCGGTGTTCACGCAGGCCTTGGATAACTTCCTAACGACACCCCTCATTTTACGCATCGCTGCCTGCGATTTACGATTCTCCTGTCGAGTCTCCTCCCTATGAGAAATGAATTCCTGGCGAATTGTTTCCAATAAAGTCATTTGTGCCATTTCTATATCCGGGCTGCCCCGTGAGGGCATCGGGACGGACTGATCCCACTGCAATTCACATTGAGGGTTACATTGAGGGTTACCCTGACCTTTTACCACAGCGACTGATGCTTTCAATGCAGTAGCCGGCTTCTCCAACTCCAATTCCCTTTCTGAGTCCCCAAAGGAGCTACAGTCTCCCTCCTACTCATCGTCAGACCACTCCACACCATCAGAGGCTGAAAAGAAGGCTTCGCTCTGAGCTCCTTCCCCAGCACCACCGGTCTCACCGCCCTGTCCCAAATGAGCTAGCTGCTCACTTCCACCAAAATCACTCCCTCCTTGAACCTGTAATTGTATCTGAGGATCGATAAAGGACCCATCAACCTCCCGCAAAGGTGCTGCAGAGTCTCCAGAAACAATTCTCTCAGTTGGCAGCTCGACCTTGCCCTGCGCAGCACCCTCCATCAAGGGGGTCCCGGAAGCTGGGGGTATGGCTCCATCGCCATCAGTATCAACCTGGGGTAAATGCTGGGGTACTTGCTGTGTCTTAGTCTCAGTTACACTTTCTTCTGATATCCCGGGTGCACCCCCTGCTACTGTACTATGTGCTGTCTCCACTGCCTTCTCCTTACCGGGTTTAATAAACATATCAGCAATCGAGGTGGTTGCCTGTCTGGTCCGGACTACCGTCTGCTGCTTTATTTTAGGATTCTCCCGCATCGGTGAAGGCTCTCCTACGCACTCTTCTCGCAGGTTTTTCTTTTTCCCCGCAGCTTTGGACGCTTGATTTTTTTTTGGGGCCATCCTTTCCCGCTGGGGTCCCTTCTGCTGATCGAACGGACTCGAGCGCTCTGAAAGTTCGGCGTCCACACACTCCGTCCCCCGTTCAGAGCTCCTATGCCGCTGCAACGTTTGCACTCGGCTCCGCCTTCCGGGAAACCCTCGACGCTGCAGGCTGGGAGAGAGAGCCGCTACCACGGCTGTTAGCTCTCGCAGCAGTCGGAACGCTGAGCCGCAGCAGGACAACGCTGTAATCATGCCGCAAGACGACCCCGCTTCCACCGCTCCGCTCCGGAATCCACAATAGGGTATGTGGCTATTTGGCACTCTGGTTAGGCTGCTTCACCGTTTGGGCTCCTCACTATTACCGGCCCTCACCACACCGCCGCTACAGCCACAACTAAGCGGACGCCATCTTGCCTCTCGCATGCACTTTCTTTCTTATGGACTCAATTTAAATTAAATACACTTTCAACTTGAACGTGGACTACTATTTATTACCAAGAAGTCACTACACCATCCTGTATTAAAAGCAGAATTAATTTTTTTCATGAAACTTTAAGAGCAGCAGCTAGATGTGGGACACTGAGAAGCAAATCTACCTTTCAAGCCAACACCAGTGCATGCTGGGACTGCGATGAGAAGGTACTTAATAGAAAGCAACAAACCACTTAAAATGCAAAGTACTGTTGATACAAAAAGTCGGGGGAGGGGGGCACTTGGAGTGAGGTTTTGATACCAGGTCAAGCAAAGCAGAATGATTTTGCTACAAGTTTTAAATGCTCCTATGAGAGCAGGAATGACGTGTAACACTTGTCACCCCTTCATCCCTTTAGGGGTTTCTGCTTTTTAATATCCTCGTCTCTGCTTCATCGAGATTGGTTGTAATTCTTGTAATTCTTGTCTCTTGAGTAACACTTGGGCTGAGTGTGTTCTCTTTCGCGTTTAGTGTTATGACTTCCATGTATAAGGTAGCTCAGTAGGTTGAGGCACATCTGTGGACCCATGATGTAGAAGTCACAGGTTAAGACTCCTGGCTTGGACTTCTCTGACTTTCCAATGATTGTCCTGTATTTTATCATTTATATAAACCTTCTTGCTGTTACCATTGGCTGCAGCTGACGTCACTGAGAAATGGACCTCCAAGCCCTAGACATTCATTTAAGATCATTATGAATTCTGGGGTTGTAGTTTTGGTTTACTTCAGTACAACTATTAACGTTATCTGATTAAAAAGCGTTTCGCTGGTGATAAATTAAGATTAAAAGCGAAACATTTTGCAGAAACATACTAAACAGATCAATGTACGATACTTGCAATTGTCAAACTTTTTCAGGAGATCTGTGTCAATCTGGGATAACTGGACTCAAACTATAACAAAGAGAGCCTGTTACCACTAGTGACCTGGGGCTTCACCTTACTGTGGGGTGCAAGACTGAGCACCAAGTGAACCCCGCGCCCCTTGACTCTCAGAGTAGTGAAGTCGAGCTGTCCAAGGCTTACTCAAGGAGAAGGTGCGGGGTTAAAAACCAAGAAGTCAGTAAAGCATAAAACAGTTAAATGTTTGTCCAGCCAGCGCTTTTACTTGAAAAATGAAAAGTACTTTAATCGCACAGCTCAGGACTGTACTAAAAAAAATAGAGGGGGAGCAAAGATGCACTATTATACTCCGTGGTGGGGGGGTGTTGGTCCTTGGGGGGGATCATCAATGGGGACTAAGGCTCTCCCTGACCTTTCTAAGTCAGGGGTCTTGTGCTGTCGCAGTAAATGTGCAGTAGGACAGTTGTGAATGAGAACAGTTGTACAATAGGACAGGAGGTTGAATGGACTTGCTCCTCAGGCTCTCACCACTCTCTCGGGGTCTGTAGTTAAGCCCCCTTTCCTTCTGGAATGGTCTGTGCCAGTTATGGAGCTGTTATGGTGCCCGTGTCTGTGGTTGTCCCTTCTTGCACGGTCTCAGTTCACACTGTACCTTGATTGCCTGCCCCGGGACACCAAAGGTGGCCACCTACGAGGGCGGCCACCCTTAGTGCCATAGGATGGCACAGACCCTGAGCGGTCTAGTGGTTGGGGGGACCAGTGGTCCCCCGTGAGGTCGCTTCCTGTGTCTTGGGGGGAGGGGTGACCATATAGCCCAGGGGGCGAGGGTCAAGCGCCCTCTTTGTTCGTTGGCCACTGCCCGCGCTGACCCTCGCCCTCCCTGGCCTGGACCCTGAGCGGGTGACTGCCCGTTGCCTTTTTTTTTCTGGTACAAGGTGAGGAAGGATGTGGTGGGTTATGTTGCAGGGTCAAGGGGGTTGGTTTTGTTTCTCAAATCGGAGTGCAGGGGGGGGGGTCCGTTCTGCGGACCGCGTTGCTTCTCCTGTGGCGGGCGGGTGGGGGGAGGGAGAGGGCAGTGCTGAGTGAGGCGAGGTACGGCTGGTTTTAGTTCTCGTGCGGGGAAGGGGTCCGGATTTTCCTGGGGGCCATGCTAGTTTCGTGAGCGGGCGGGAGGCTCTCCCTCGCCCATGGTTCCGTCCGATCCTCACCCCCTCCAGTGAGCGACCTTATTTATTGCACGCAGCCTTCCACTGTTCTCACCGGGTATTCATTATGGGGCAGTTTTTGGCCGGCGCTGAGTTTTCGCAGCCTTGCAGTTAGCTCTCCGTGCTGTTGATTCTGCTCTCGCCGGCCCCGGGCCCCTCCTCCCCTGGGGCTGTCGGTGGGTCGGCGGGCCGCTGGGGTGGCCGGGAATCGGGCCCCTTCTTCCTTCCCCTGGTCCCCGGGCCGGTTGGGAGGGGGCGGCGTCTGCGGTCAGGCCCCCTAGGAGTGTTTCCCCTCCTGCCTTGTACTTGCTCTCTGCTCCGGCACTGTGGCCTTTCTGGTCTCTTGTCCCCGTGGTGGGGGCCCACGCTGGACTAGCTTGGCGATTATATCTGCCAGAGGCCAGTCTTTCTGCGCGCACTCGCGCGTGCATGCTGATATGCATTTATTAGCGCGATGTATACACGTGGTGCGTGTGCGCTAATCTGAACAACTTTGGTTACACAAGGTTAAATTCACATGTGAACTCTTATGGATAGAGGGGTTATGAATCATGTTATATATTTACTAGCAGCCTGTCCCGACGTTGTCCGGGGGCAATGAGGCTTCCAGGTAGCAGGAACTCCCTTACCTCGCGTCATCCTACTATGTGCTTGGCGGCTCATAGAAGGCACGAATGGAAGGCCAACTATTGGTTCATCACTCTCTCTGACACCACGTTAGGAGTTACCAATCCCCAATGAGGCTGCATCCTCCACTCTGGCCTGCAGCAGACGGCGACTTGGAGTATTAATAAACGTGCACCACACACGACAAACTGCCCTCGAATATGTGTACTCAGTTATTCATGGTTTCTGCTGTCGGGTTTGTGTAGCTCGGTCAAAATAGCCTTTTTACACGAGGGGCGTCGCTTACCTCGCGTCTTCCTCGGGGGCCGTCTCAGCCTCACGGCCCCACTGTCGCCGCCGCTCTCTTCCGCGCTCCTCCTGCTGAACGCCGCGTTACTTTTCCTCCAATTTGGCTCTAGTTGCGCCTCTGGATGGCAGCCTTTGAACCATCGACAGAAAGCAATGTGCACAGCATAACTGTCCCAAACAATGAAAAATACCACGAACTGTAAATTATTACCCAGACGGAGCCCATGTTTTCACCTGGCGCACGTGAGTATTTCGGTCATTTTGTTAAAAGTTGTATTATGGGGGTTGTAGTTTCCGTTCCAGTTTTACATTAGGACATGCAAAACCACAACTATAAGAAAGACAGGAAACAAACAGAAATGGTAATCTACTCACACCTGCCATGATACGGTACTGACACAACCAACAGAGCGGCATTTACGGATGCACGAGGTCACCGCTACTCCAGAGATAAACTATAACTTTCCACCTTGTAACAAAGGGAGCGGGACTGCTCTGCGTTAGCACTTCCTGTGTTCGGAAGGTTGGAAAGTTGCTCTTTCTTGCAAACATGTTTTCAAGGGAGCAACAGAACATCATGCTCCGAGCCCTGACTGCAGCCCATGGGCTGTCATGGAAGACGTAAATAATAACCCCAGTCCTGCCAAGTATCACGCAACAGGTGTGACACTCACGCATTTCAGTGCGGTGATCCGCATCAACGCACTGAAATGCATTGTTACGCATTTTGCCACTGGCCAGGCCGCGCTACCAGCGGCACCTGTGCACCGGCTCTAGTGCTCAGAGAGACGTGCTGCCAGCAGCTTGCTTGCTGGGCTGCGTTAAATAAATAGTTAAAGATCCTTCCTCGCTCAGCTCTGGAGAGCGCTATAAAGTAACAAATCTTCCCAACCTGTGCGTGCGCCTGGCTGGCGCCGCTTTCCTTTGACTCACACTGCTGCCAATTACCGACAGGGGTGGGGGGAAGGCGGGTCCTGCCCTCTCAGTCCACGATGCTACTGGTTGTCAGTCATTATGGCCTACCAGGGCGCCCGGGTTTTTTAAATCCGGATGTGACCCCAAGTGCCCTCACGTCTGAGGAAGAGGAAGTGAGGCAGAACGGCGGGGGATTCAATCTGAATCAGTCGAAACCTCGCCGAGTGTAAGAGCGACTGACCGACCGGACCCAGTGAAAAAGTGAATTAATTTCACTCACCGCCGTCACAGGACAGTGAGTGACTCTCGTCATGGCCGCCCCCCGTGCAAGAGGCATTGGTGATCATGGGTGGCGCAAATTACTGCGGCCAAGCGGGGAACGACTGAGTCAGCAGCCTGCAGTGTCTGGGGGGAGAAGAAGATGAAGACTGCAAGTGCGGCTGCAGAGTGCATCATGCAGCAGTGCAGTCACAGCGCTGCAGCGCTGTGCGGCAGGTCCCAGAGTCTCTGAACTCGTCTAGTAAGTGTTTTATACTACACGATGAGTCATCTGAAAAAAATTATTTAACACACAATAGCATCTGCAGGGCTGATCTGTCTCATAATCCTTCCTGAGTCAGCGAGCCTCCTGGTTCATCTGCAGTCTGATCACTGTGATTTATCACAGTAAATGCAGGCGGGCCGCAGGGCTGCTCTGTCTGACTCACATCATTGATCTTAGGGCAGGAGTAAGGTATTATATTAAAGGCCGGGTCACTGCGTGACAGTTTTACCAGGCAGGGCTCTCTCTGCTCTGGGCACTGGGTGTAAAGTGTGTGCGGGTGTAAGTGATTATTTGTGGGTCAGGGTGTGACGTAAATAATTAATTTACTCTCTTAATTTCTATGCAGGTAAGTACTTAATCAATAATAACTCAATCAGAATGAAAAAAGACAGAGTCCGTGGTGTTAGAGTTTCTAAGGGT
Organism: Lissotriton vulgaris; assembly: GCF_964263255.1. NCBI lineage: Eukaryota > Metazoa > Chordata > Amphibia > Caudata > Salamandridae > Lissotriton > Lissotriton vulgaris. The sequence goes on along the minus strand of NW_028252567.1, from coordinate 116,009 downwards.
TTTATTCCTCATAAAGGAATCAGGATATCATGTTCTGACCACCACAGGGGTGTCAGAAGGGATAGAGCGCTCTCGTTTATTGACAGTACATAGCTTATATACTTGATTTATACCATAAAGAATAATGTAAGAGGCGTAACAGCTGAGAGAAGACAAGATAACATTATTCACGTGATACTAATACATCATCAAGAGGCGTAAACTAGGCGTGAACCAGAGGTGTGTGCTAGAAACGTCACTGATAAGTGACGCAAGTGGGTGGCACCAAGGGGTGGTGCTAACAGAATGTTGCAGTGTCAGCAGAAATCGGAAGCTTGGATGCGCGCGCAGCTGCATGACGTGTGATTGACGGGGTGCAGGGGACTTGACATTACACTGACGGAAAGAGACAGAAGTCTGGCATGTCAGATCAACTTGTACTTCTATCATATCTGATATCTGATGTTTAGGAACTATACTATCTGGGCGGAAAGGTCTCTAGGGCAGAAGCTATTCTATGCTAACTGTGGATGCGTGTATAAGCGCCTGAGTGTCTACATGTAAAGCGTGGGGCACGGGGCCTTCCATGGAAGCATGGCAACAGAAGCTATGAATTACTTGCATTGAGACAGGTCGGCCCTTTGGCTCTGCAGCTGGGGAGGATGTTTACAGGATCTAGTAGGCAGGAATGTATTCTCGGGGAGCGGAACAGATAACTCGAAGGTTATAGTCAGTCTTGGCAGAAAGCAGGCTTGAGCTGAGCGCGAGGGGCCGCGCTGAAAGTAGGACAGAGTTCACGGGTACAGAGGTAGCCTGGGCAGAGTCAGGAGCCACAAAAGAGGTTCAGATGGCAGGAATTCAGGGCCTACTCTTGCTAGAGCAGGAAAAATATGAAAAGTGTACTACAAAAAGACGGTGGCATAGCATACTTAGGGACGGACTACATAATCCATTCATGGTGGATCTGAAAGAGGACAAGTTAACGGTGGACGCAAATGTATTTGCGTCTTCATAGCTGGCACAGGAGGGAAGTTACATGCACTTTAAGCTGGTACATGGAGTCGGTGGGGTACGCGCTAGGGAACACAACATGACCAAAATTTAATTTTCCTCATTCCCTCCTTGTTCCCTACGGACCCTTCATGAAATATCGATCCTCATGAATCGATCAGTCTGTTCTTGTAACATCATTTGTTCTTCTTTCTTTCGGTTACGTTTTGAGTGAAAACTGGAATGTTCAATACAAGAAGTGGCACACAGTCCACAAATCGCTGGCCCACACTGTAGGCACAGGCAGCAACTGAATACTAGGACTAGGCCAATGCCTAGGAAGGATAGGATCTTCCATCCCCAAGCTGTTAACGTTGTCCAGAACCAACCGGACCAAGTCCAGGTGCCTGGATTCTGATGTATCTGATTTGCAATTTTATGAAGACGGGTGATAGCTTGATATACTGATGGTGCGTTTTGAGGTATGAAAACACAGCAACTTGACCCGATGACCTTACAGGCTCCACCTCTATCTGCCAAGATGACGTCAATTACAAGACGGTTCTGAAGGACAACAACCCGCATGGCGGACTGCTCTTCTGTTAAGTTACCTAAGGCGGAGGCAGTTTCATTTACTACTGCTTCAAGTGTTCTAGTTAATCTGCGTATTAATTTACTATTCTGGACAGGTCCTAAAAAGAAAAAGAATCCTTTATTAAAATCAGTGTACTGTTCCCATGCCGTTTCGGTGTAGTCGACAAGTGGGACATCTCTTCTGGGTCTATTCTTTACTAGATTGCTATTTCTATGGTAATCAGGAGGAGCTAGAAAAACAGGTGGCAGAAGGAATGCAATGTAACAGGTACCATCCCAATCTGGAGGTAGACGTATGTATGCGGTATGACCACAAACAAAGTAGGAATGACTGATAGCTTTGAAAGACGATTTTCCATGATCGCTGAATTCGACCACAGTAGTGCATTTACTATGACCTAAGTGTACTGAACCTTTCTTCTTGATACATAATTCACCAGTGACTGGCAGTACTGACATAATGGGTAGAACTGGTGTGGCTTCGGATTCGACAGTGAGAATCATAAGGCTAATTGTATAATTACCTAATCCATATACTTCATTTTCTAGATCAGTTCCTATTCTAGTGGGAAGTCCCTCCTTATCTGGGTAACAGACGTCTAGTAGGACCAAGTTCAGGTTTCCCCAAACCCAACCCCCATCGAAAACAGCAATGTCGGGATCTAAAGAATTAATTATTTTAAACCATGCTCCGCAGGAGCCATTGTGAGTGAACGGATACGGAAAGAGAGGCAGAGCTCCCTTGTAATTCTGATAGGGAGGGAGTCGGCCACATATCCAGCAATTTGTAGCATTGTTAGTTTGATGAGAATGATGTAACATACTAATGAATGTGTTGTTGCGCAGCGCAAGTCTGTAGGAAAGCTCGTGAGGAGGTAACTCACTAAAAGTGTGTTCAGCAGATACATTGTAAGCAGATTGTTCACGCTTGAAAATAGGGTAATAGATAGGTAATAGGATGCTAGTAATGATAATTAAAACACTGAGAATAAACATGATTATTAGTGTCACTATGCAGTGACTACGAAGTGATTTACAATATGTACGTTTCTTTGCTTCTCTCTCTCTCTCTCTATCTCGATCTAGGGGATACATGTCAGAAACTATTTAACCGATTCACCTAGGGGAGGACTTAAACAATTAAACTGTCTGACTTGCTAGATCGTAATTTCATGCGATATTGTTCTTGAGGAGTCTTTTCTCGTTCAGATTCTGTAAAGTCTCTCTGTTTGACACAGTCTTTGGTGGGGGTGGACGAGTCTTGCTCAGGTTTCAGTCCAGTAAATTTTTTTATATGACTCGAATGAACCCACCCCTTTCTTCCTTCCAGTTTCACTGCGGTCCTCGTTGTTAGAAGAACGGTCTTCGGAGACTTCCAGCGGGGCTCCAGCGGACTTTTCCTGTCGAAATTGCGGACGAGGACAGTATCACCGGGACGGACGTCATGTGGCTTTACATCAGTGTTGTCAGGGAAGGCTGCGGCAACCTGTGAACGACATGATTGGAGTGCAGACATCAAGGAGGCAAGGTAATCTGTTAACATGTTAGAATCAACATCAGTAATCTTCTTTGGAATGGGCGTCCCCCACATATTCGGTGGTCTTCCAAAGACCACCTCGTACGGAGATAGCCCTGATCTCGAATGGGCGACCATTCTCATATAGAATAGTGCCACTGGCAGGGCGACTATCCAGTCGACCCCTTTTTCCTGACATATTTTGGCAAGGCGGATCTTTAATGTCTGGTTGTGCCTCTCAACAAGGCCTGCGGCTTCTGGGTGTCGGACACAATGGAACTTCCACTGGTATCCCAGTAACAAGGAAACTTCTTTCATTAAGGCAGACGAGAATGGCTGACCGTTATCTGAGTACACGACACGAGGCAGGCCGTATCGTGGGAAAAATTCACGAACCAACTGTTTGCCAGTGGTCGGAGCAGTGTAATCTGGGACTGGGTATGCTTCGGTCCAGCGGGACAGAGCACAGACAACTACGAGAACATATTTAAATCCTCGACAACGGTCCATCTGGATATAATCCATCTGGAGGACTTCAAAAGGGTGATCGGGAGGATGAAATCCACCTTGCTCTACAGGGACGCTTTTACCTGGATTGAACTGACAACAGATCATGCAAGTACGCACTTTCTGTTTTGCTGCTGCTCGTAAGTGTTTATTGTTCCAGAGATTTTGTAAACTGTCTAGCATTGCTTTCTCTCCTAGATGGGCAGGACTATGTGCTGTATTTATCATGACTTGAACCATAGAGTCAGGGAGAAACCATGTAGATTTTCCCTTCGTCATCCAACCTTGATCTGTCTGGATCCCTCCTAGTTCAATCCATTTCTTTATTTCTTCTGGAGTAGCATGTGTCTGTATGTCAATAACATCTAGTGTGGGATCTCTGACTGTCATACAGTTTGTCGGATCTGTTATTTTTGTCGCATCAGTTGTCTGAGTGTGAATCAGTGCTGTATGTTTCGCTGTTTGATCTGCCAGGTCGTTACCCTGGGAAACAGAATCTGTGGCTTTAGTATGTGCTTTACACTTCATGACGGATATGGCTGAAGGCAGATGTATTGCTTCTAACAGTGCTTGAATGAGAGGACCATGTTGTATCTTTGTACCATGAGAGGTCAGAAAACCTCTTTCTTGCCACAGCATGCCGAAGTCGTGTACGACTCCGAACGCATAACGGGAATCTGTGTATATGTTAACATTTCTGTTCTTGGCTAGAATACAGGCTCGGGTCAGAGCAATGAGCTCTGCTGCTTGAGCAGACAGTGTATCAATACGGTGTGTTTCTTTAACTTCAGTTTCAGTGGTCACGGCATACGCGGCCACTAACTCTCCTGTACTTGTTCTCATGCATGAACCATCCACATAAAGTGTCAGGTCTGGATTTGTCAATGGAACATCTGTTAAATCTCGTCGGGGCTTTGTTACTGCATTAATGATCTCTATACAATCATGCGGAGCTGGATCTGTCATAACTGTAGGTAACAGTGTTGCTGGGTTCAGGATACTGCAGCGTCTGATTTCTATGTGTGGCTGGAATAATGTCAATTCGTAACCTGTAAGTCGTGCTATAGTCAAGTGTTGAGTCTGGGTTCTGTTTAACAGAACCTCTACAGAATGTGGAACTTGTACTGTTAACTGATGACCTAAAACAATTGAGTCGCTTTGTCTGATTGCTAACGCTGTTGCTGCTACTGACTTTAAACATGCAGGGAGTGCCTGTGCTACTGAATCCAATGTACTTGAAAAATAAGCGCAAGGCTTATGTGAACCTGCTTGATCTTGAGTGAGGACAGACAATGCTGTACCGTCACGTTCTGTAACAAAAAGTGTAAACGGTTTGCTGTAACATGGTGTCGCTAAAACTGGTGCTTGGCATAATGCTTTCTTTAATTCCTCAAAGGCTTGTGTATGTTCCTGAGTCCAAGGGAGGGCAATGGAAGTTGCTACCTCCTGTGTCGTTAACTGGATGAGTGGTTTAGCTAGAAATGCATATTGAGGAATCCATTGTCTGCAGTACGAGGTGAGGCCTATGAAGGCCCGCACTTCCTTTTGTGTCTGGGGTCGTGGCATATTTATAATTAACTGGATGCGATCGGGAGTGAGCTGTCTCCCCACTTTGGACAGCAAGTGACCCAAGTACACAACTTGCTGAACACAGAATTGTAGCTTCGAAGGAGACACCTTGTGTCCCTTGTCGGCCAGGAAATGCAAAACTGTCAGAGATGCTTGTTCACATTCGGGCTCACTTCGTGCGGTGATCAGTAGATCATCGACGTATTGCAGTAAAGCTGTATTAACTGGCATTTGAATACAATCTAGTTGTCTTTTCAGTGCTTGACTATAGATGCTGGGGCTTTCTGTAAATCCTTGAGGTGCGCAGGAAAATTTGAAACTTCGTCCATTTAAACTGAATCCGAAGAGATATTGGCTCTCCGGATCAATAGGTACACTGAAGAAAGCGTTCTTGAGATCTATTACAGTAAAGAACGTTGCTTCTGAATCAATAGCAGTCAATAGGGAGGAGATATCGGGGACCACAGGATACTGTGGTACAATACATTTGTTCAGCTCTCGAAGATCAATCACCAGCCGATATACTGGCGGTGCATTGCGGTCTGTACGTTTAAGAATTGGAATGATGGGTGAATTACAGATATTGGAGTCGGTCTCTACGACCACTCCCTGGGCAATAAGCTCTTCAATTATTTTCAGTAAAGCCACTACAGCATCGGGTGGTAACTTGTATTGTCTGATTCTGGGTAGGACAACTCCTGTCTTGAGTGTAACACGATATGGAGTGATATGCATACAACCTACATCTGCTGGGCCTTTTGCCCATAAGTGATCTGGTACATTTTTCAATCTGACATCAAAATCTCGTAAAACATAATGACCCTTGAAATCCCGTAGAAAGAGTCTGACTCCCTCCGGGGAACAGCATATTATAGCTCCTAGAGCCTTCAGTGTTTTAATTCCTAACAGATTTTCTGGACATGATTTCGTAAGTAACAAATCTGTAACTCGAGATAATGGACCCACAGCTAGTGGTACTGGTTCTGATACTTCATTTATAATAGGCTGTCCTGAAAAACCAAGGGAAACATTCTGCGAGCCTGAGAGGGGTGCCCCTGGGACTTCATTGTGACTGATTGTAGTGCGACTTGCCCCTGTGTCAATTAAAAATTTTCTGTCTTTTCCTAATACGTGACTGTGTACATAAGGACCTTCTTGATCTACAGGAATTTCAATAAGAGGCAAATCACTTTCCCTCTCTAGGCTGTTTCATGTATAACGGGGATAATCTGGATATGCCGACTGGGCATACTGGTACATCTGTTGTGATACTTGCCGAGTTGCGGCAATGGGCTGTGTCTGGGCATGTTGTGGCTGCGGTACTGCTACTGTCTGTACTGTGTGGGACTGATCATGCATAGGCTGTGTATTCTGCATTGGCTGTTCGTTCTGTGAGGTCTGTTGATGACCCTGTTCATGTCTAGGCGGATGCGGTCTTTCTTTAGTTTTACCTGTCGCGATGTTATGTTTCAGGACTGGACATTCATGTACGTAGTGACCTGGCTGCTTGCAATAATTACATGTCCCTTTAACGGGAGCGGCAGAATGATTGGTCTGGGCCCCACCTTTTCTATGACCGTCGGCTGGAATCGTCTGAGCTACTAACATTTTCATTTTAGTGTCTTTCATACGTTTCTGTTCCTGATCTTGTTCTTCCCTAATTCTATTCTGGTGATATTGTAACATTTGTAACATCTGGGATGGCGTATTTGCCTGCCAAGTACTTTCAACTTTGTACACTCTATTTTTGACTAATGGTAGGGCATTCTCGACTAGTTTTGTTACAAAAAGGTGTGGATATGACTCACTACTAGTTTTTAGGCCACTATTTATAATGAAACATTTCTCGAATCTTGAATAAAAGTCGCTAGTATCTTCATCTTGTTTCTGTTTACAGGACGATATTGCGTCCCAATCTTCCTTTCTAGTTGTCAATAATCTTGGCAAAACCTGTACTATTAAACCTGGTAATGCTTTAGTCTTGTCCCCAAGGCCTAACCCTGGGACTCGTTTGCTTTCTTCGTCTTCTATTTCTGTCCATGCTATCTTTGACTCTCCCACCTCCCAATCTTTTTCCTTTAATTTCTCGTAAATGCCCGTGGGCAACAGTACTTTTAACATTTTCATAATATCATCATACGTGTAATCTCCCATCAGTAACATGTCTTTAAGCTCTCTATGAAAACCTGCAGGGTCTTTATCATGGCACGGAACTAATTTCTTCATTTCTAACAGTTCTAACTTAGTCAGTGGTGTGTGAACATACACACGCTTCAAGCGTTGGTCCGCACCCATAACTGGGTGTACTTCTCGTAAGGGGTTCTGACTTTCAATGCCACTACCGCATTGCATGTGGTACGTTTTCCTTTCTGGAGGCGGGGTGGGAACATATTCAGAACTTATGAAGGTGTTATACTTATGTCGTTGTTCTAGAATTATTTGTATTAATTTGGTACTGAAACCTCTCCATCTATCCATGAGTAGTGCTTCTAATGTTTCGTGTAAGGGACCTGGATCAGAATGATGGTTTCTGAACTTGATGAGGAGGTGCTGAATCATGTATACACCTGCTATTTTCTGCTCTTCGGGGGAAAGGTTCAAGAATGTCTGTACTAACGTGTCATCATTATACATGTCTGAGTTTTCGGCCCATAATACAGCTGACCGGGCTAATTCCTGTTCATCCATAGAATTGAGTACATGGTACCCCATTCGGTCTCGAAGCCTTTTATCAGTTTCCTGGAACTGATGTTCAGAAGAATTCGGATTTGTCAAAGCAGAGAGAAAAACTCTCTTATTTTCTGGACGGACACCTTTCCTAAGGTAATTTCCCTTACCTACATACGCTATAGTGTCTGTAGACTTTCCTGATGCTTCATGTTCATCTTCCTCCTCGGAGGAAGTTTTATCATTCCTTTCTTGGTGTGCAGTTAATACTGCCTTTCTAATTTTCTGGGACATACTGGCTATGCAATTCCCTCTATCATGCTTTCCTTCGGCTATATTTTGACCCCACTTGTTTAATGCGTCTAGTTCACTTTGATCTGTCTCGGGCCTGTCTCGTTCTCTTATTACACAATTTATGAAAAATCGTAATATCTGTGCTTGAGTGTCAACTTTCTGTTTATGCATGGCATCTTTGACACTGTCGGGGTCTTTCCCTGTCTGGATAAACTTATATAATCTGTCGAGGAGTTCCTTCATTCCTACATAGCATAGCAAGCTATCGGTGGCAGATCTTAATCGTAGTGATGCTAATATCATTAGATCTGTTCTTCCGGGGACTGGATCATATCTGCAAACTGACATTTTCTCTTTAAATGCGTCAAGACGCGGCGAGTGGGGAGTCTGGAAAGGATTCTGCGTGTCCCTTAAATTGAGTCTGTGTGTCAATGGCGGGGTCTGAAGACCCGCAGTCGCACCTCCTGAGGCGGATGCTTGGGCATTATCTCTCCGCGGAGTCTGGATCTGAACTTGAATTTGTCGTTTAGTAAGATCAGGTAGGACTGGTTTCGGTAGGTCTGTCTTGAGTGCGGGAAGTGGCGGAGCTGGCGGAACAGGGGAGGTCTGTTGCGGTACCGGCGGAACATGATCTGGGGGCGTAATGCCACCCCCATCCCTGTCAGTAGGCAGGGCACGAACAGGCAGATTGGTGTAAGCTGGTGCTACATCCTCTAAATATGAATTTAGGAATATGTCTTTAGTAGTTTTATGCATTACTTTAGTTGGAACTAATGGTATCGGTAAGTTTTTCGGTGTTTCTGATTGGGCTTCAGATGTGCCATCTGCTGCAAGATACATACCGTTTACAAGATTGTTTCGGGCACGGTCTATTTGTTCTGTTTTTACTCGGATCCCTTCAGTAACTAATTCGTTTTCTTGGTTTTTATCTGATTCTTTAAGTCTGTCTTCTCTACGGAGTGCTTTGTCAGCACGCTTACGTGATTCCTTACGCCAAAATTCTATGGCGTCCTTCTGAGATTGTCTAGCTTTCTTTTTCCATAATGCTTCTTCTACCCTCATGATGCACTCGGCATCCCATGTTCCGGTGACAGGCCATCTGTGTCTTTCGTCTAGGTGTTTGGTGTAATCGGCCCATAAATCTAGATATAATATGGCATCTATGCCATGTTTCTGGTACATAAAATTGCCTGGAGTGTCCCTAGGGGGAATAGGAATTTCTTCCTCCAGTATCCCTTTCCTAGTTCCTATCTGCTTTAACTTGTTGAAAAACTGCATTTTGCTTACTTATTACTGAATGCTTAATCCTTATACCTGAGTACTCTTGACAGCTAGGTTATACGAGGAACACAATAATACACATTTAAACAGTCACATTCATACCACAACATTAATCACATAAGAACATTGAAGACATAGATGACTACCCCCCTATACTGGATGTACTGCTCAACAGTACAGATACACTGGTGTAACAGTGCAGAAATTCGGAATACTAGATATACTGCTAAACAGTACAGATACACTGCCTAAAAACAGTGCAGACCGGACTTGCGTACCCAAACCCGTCTAGATACGACCCAGCAATGGTACTCACCGGGAAGCACGGAAACAGAAGGCCTCGGAAAACTCGACTGGACTCGACTCAGAACTTCGGAAAACTTCGGAAAACTTCGGAAAACTGGTGGGCCTCTTTACACCTCGGACCTTGCTTCTTTCGGCTAGGCTCTGGTCGGGATCCTCCGCACTCCTCACCGCCTCGTCTGGGCACTGATCGCAGTCTTCGTCACCTCCGTGGGTCAGAGGGAGATGCAGGAAATCCTGCCAGTACACGTGTGTTCCATCTAACTGATGGCAGGGGACACAGCTTGCAACGCACCAACCGGCGCGTGAGGTGGGGGAGGAGTCCCTATTCGGGCGCCAAAATGACGTAAATAATTAATTTACTCTCTTAATTTCTATGCAGGTAAGTACTTAATCAATAATAACTCAATCAGAATGAAAAAAGACAGAGTCCGTGGTGTTAGAGTTTCTAAGGGTTTTATTCCTCATAAAGGAATCAGGATATCATGTTCTGACCACCACAGGGGTGTCAGAAGGGATAGAGCGCTCTCGTTTATTGACAGTACATAGCTTATATACTTGATTTATACCATAAAGAATAATGTAAGAGGCGTAACAGCTGAGAGAAGACAAGATAACATTATTCACGTGATACTAATACATCATCAAGAGGCGTAAACTAGGCGTGAACCAGAGGTGTGTGCTAGAAACGTCACTGATAAGTGACGCAAGTGGGTGGCACCAAGGGGTGGTGCTAACAGAATGTTGCAGTGTCAGCAGAAATCGGAAGCTTGGATGCGCGCGCAGCTGCATGACGTGTGATTGACGGGGTGCAGGGGACTTGACATTACACTGACGGAAAGAGACAGAAGTCTGGCATGTCAGATCAACTTGTACTTCTATCATATCTGATATCTGATGTTTAGGAACTATACTATCTGGGCGGAAAGGTCTCTAGGGCAGAAGCTATTCTATGCTAACTGTGGATGCGTGTATAAGCGCCTGAGTGTCTACATGTAAAGCGTGGGGCACGGGGCCTTCCATGGAAGCATGGCAACAGAAGCTATGAATTACTTGCATTGAGACAGGTCGGCCCTTTGGCTCTGCAGCTGGGGAGGATGTTTACAGGATCTAGTAGGCAGGAATGTATTCTCGGGGAGCGGAACAGATAACTCGAAGGTTATAGTCAGTCTTGGCAGAAAGCAGGCTTGAGCTGAGCGCGAGGGGCCGGGCTGAAAGTAGGACAGAGTTCACGGGTACAGAGGTAGCCTGGGCAGAGTCAGGAGCCACAAAAGAGGTTCAGATGGCAGGAATTCAGGGCCTACTCTTGCTAGAGCAGGAAAAATATGAAAAGTGTACTACAAAAAGACGGTGGCATAGCATACTTAGGGACGGACTACATAATCCATTCATGGTGGATCTGAAAGAGGACAAGTTAACGGTGGACGCAAATGTATTTGCGTCTTCATAGCTGGCACAGGAGGGAAGTTACATGCACTTTAAGCTGGTACATGGAGTCGGTGGGGTACGCGCTAGGGAACACAACATGACCAAAATTTAATTTTCCTCAGGTGTGGCTGCCCTTAAAGAACATTCTGCCCTGATTTACATGCGTTCCTCCAGGTTGGACCCGGGGTGACTATAACCAGCCTGCCCCTCCTGTGGTTTGCATCTGTGGAACTAAAATTAAATAAAAGATCTGGGGGTGGAAATGGAGCTCATCAGATATCCCACGTGGACACTTGGAGGGCGGGGGAGGGGGTAGCGTGATTCCTCAGAGGCCCCCTCTCATGTTCAGAGTTAGCATCCGCAGGCAGGGCTGCTCGGTCATCCTTCCTGACTCAGTACTGACAGTTTTACCAGCAGGGCAGGGTTCTCTCTGCGTCCGCACTGGGGCCCGGTGCGGGGGAGGAGTGGGGGGGTGGGTGGGTGTGTGGGTAGGTTAGCGTCATTCCTCAGAGTCCCGGTCAGGAGCAGAACTTACTTGCTGCCGCAGCACGCACAGTAGATCATCTTTGAATACATTATTTCAGTCACATACAATCAATATTGTTTAAAATCTGCAGGAAGGGTAGCTCTGTCTTATCCGCCCTTCTGAGTAAGCCTGGGTTATCTGCAAGTGCAGATCTGATTTAATCGCAGTAAATCTGTAGGCCCGGCCGCAGGGCTGCTCTGTCTCCTCATCCTTATCATGGGCGCCCCTGACTAACTTTTATCTTCACAGATTGGGGGTCAGTGCGTGCCAGTTTTACCAGCCAGTTTGGCTCTCGCTGAGTTCTCTCGGCACTTGGGGGGGGAGTGGGGGGGGAGGGGGGTGGGGATGGGGATGGGGGGCCGTTACAACTAAGGTTAGTGTCCTTCCATTTCTGGTGCTCCGAAGCAATTTCAAGAAGTTCTTGCAGTTTCTTGTTGCTCAAATGGCTGTAATTTCTGAATTTAAAAGTTTCCCTAGTCTTCATTGCATGATTTTTGCTCGCAGAAAAGTGTCACTCATAGTCGTCAGAATGTCACTCATAATTTCACTGACATTTTAAAAATGTCACACATGGCTATCTGAAACCTTGGCAGCTATGTAACCCCTCGCCTTCCTCCCATCGGCGATGTATTTGGCGAGCTGTTTGCCGTGGCACCAAACGCTCAGTTTCACGCCCGAGCAGGAACTTAAACGCCGTTTTTAAGGGGGTTGCGCGTAAACAGAAACACGAATATGACAGTGGACGCCTACCGTAAAACTTTCCATCCAGTCAGGGGATCCAAGTCAGAGAGTACATCCATTGTAAAGCGCCGAGGGTGGTCAGCAAGCAGCGCCCAGCGCCCAGAGGACAACACAAAACAACAGCAATGGTAGTATCCTCCTCGCGCTCCTGATGATGTCAGCACGTTAGCGCACACGGCCGGCGCTACTTCCAAGGGACTACTTTTTTTGTAAGGTATATTTTTTAAACAACGTATATTTTTTTGGGGTATATAGCCTATGTCACTCTGGAGACCCTGCCAATTCCAATGATGTATTGGGTGTTTGGATTGACGCTGTGGTTCCCGAGTTTACCCGCCTCAAAGTTTCCCAGTTCTTACTTTATAATAGTAGTATAGATTAAGGGGACCGGCGAATTTGGTGCAGATGTTGGACTTTATATTCCCAGATGCAATGTGGATGCGGGGAGGGGGGCTGCGGGGGGCATTTGACGCTGTTGTTTTTGTCTTTCTGCAGGACAGCTGGAAGAGAAGGTTGGCACATGCTATGTTAGCGCGATTATCACCCGCTGGCCTTTCGGGGTCGCGCTTAGCCGCTGGTCGGATAGCGCGCACGCGTGTAACGCGCGCGCTGAATCCACCCCTCGCTCCTCCTCTCGGGCGCCCTTGTTCGTTGCGTGGGGCTGAGGGGGGGTGGCGGGCTTGGTGAATTTTATGTGTTGTTTTTCAGCTGGAGAGCAGCAAAGGGAAGGTCGACAGACATGGAGGGATGGGGCGGTGTGGGGTGGTGGGGGGGGTGTATAAAGTATTGATTGCTTTCAATTTCTATCACTGCAGGACTTCATCAAGATGAGTTTGTAGGATCGCACATCATGACGGAAAGCGCAGGGTTAATTTGGTTTGTCCCCCTGTGGCAGTGGGCCGGCTTTTAATGGATTGCTCGCCAGGAAGTTCTTTTTCATTGAAATTATGTCATATTTGTTCTTACTTTGGCTTGTGCGGTCTGTACTTGCTGTGCTTGAGATAGTGTGCCTTCAGCCTGTGTTGCTTCGACTCTGGGACAGGTGGCTGATGTACACAGCGTGAAGAGGCCTTCCCCGGGTTCTTTTGCTGGTGATGGCGCTGCCTTAGACATTGTGGTGGCTGATTGCATTCGGAAGCTTGTAGGGGCCTTAATGTCTTGGCTTCGAAGCGGGCACGGTTTGCATCAGGACAGGGCGGGTACCTGTGCGGGACTGACCTTTCAGTAGGTCGGAGGGGGGCGTCACCGGCACCCCTTCCGTGTCTTTGCATGCAGCTTACAGTGCTCGTGCATATTTCTTACCCCCGGTCCGAGCAAGTAAATTAGGGGGCACGAGTTAAGTTCCGAGTTAAGGTTGGAGGCTACAGTCCATTTTCTAGTGTGAATGGGAATCAAGACATTACAGTAGTTTTGGATACCACCCGGGGAAGCATGTTAAGGTTTTGTGAGTTTCGTAGCATTTTCGGTATGGCGTCCATGCATTGGGGATTGTGGGGCGTCTGAGCACCTATGGCTGGCTAAGCAGGGTTACAGGACACATCGTGGAGTGTCTGGGCTAGTACGTTTCGGTGTTAGCCTTCCTTCTATGTATCGTGTGTGTCCGAGCATACGGGGGCGAGCTTGTCCTGGCCTAACAACGGGGTGTCAGATTTGGAATTCAACAGGCAGCTTGATGCAAGTTTCCAATAGGAGGTTGACGCAGGGACTCGGGGACAAAGTACAGAGTTAGTGCTGTTTTGGGATGATTGTTTGTCTTTTGCCCCACGTGGTAATGGCGTCCAGGTGCGGCCATTTTGAGGTGCATTATGAGTCCGATGCATAGAGGTTAATGGCGTCCAGGTGCGGCCATTTTGAGGGGCAGCGTGGCATCATGGTCCGACCCTCGGAGTTTGCGGTTGTGGACGGCCAACTTTAAGCGCTATTTGTTATGATAGGCGCGTTCGTGTAGATGGTCCGGGGCGATTTCAGGCGATGCAGCCCCTTCAGTACGTAGGGAGTGAAAGGGGTACGGTGACCGTGTTTTCCGCCGTCTCGTTGTCTCTTGACGTTATTGTTCGATCACTGGCAGGACACGCTATTACTGCGTGCAGGTAGGCTGCTGACTTACATGGGCACATATTTAGGTCGGCTACGATTCGGGTCTTAGGGATTTGTGCAACCTTTCGACTCCCTCTGGAATTATTTACCATCTCCTCGTGAGGTACCACTCGGCCTGCGGGCCGCGTTGCCGGTCGTCACCAGGGAGAAGCGCAATGCTTTTTCTATTCGATTCCTCGGTCCCATTATGCACATTTTAGCATTGTTTGTGGCGTAGCGGTGCGCACGCCGTGTTCTCTCACATTATAGTTTAGAACATTGCTACAGACTCCTCTTCTTCGGGCTGGAAGTGATTTCTACTCGGTGCGTGGAGGCGGCTCTACATATAATGCTGTTGACTCTGAAGCAGGAGAACAGGGTTCGAGCCTCAGCCGCGGCTGTATCTTTTTAGTGTGACTTCGTTATGTACAAATATTACGTAAATAGCAGGGGTGAGTGCAGGAAGCTGCCATACCTGGAAATGCCAGCAGCAATAGTAACAGCATTTCAATGCAATAGGTCTCACACTGGATACTGTGATTTTCACTCAGACCAGGGTTTGCTGCTCAGGCCTGGTAGTTACCGCATTCCCAAGTGGGGAGGCTATTTACCAGCAGTTGCGGCCTTCCTTTGGTGGTTTTTGGGTTACAACGTAACGTCCTCTCCTTGTTAATAGGCACCCGCCCTGTGGCGCTTAGGGAGTATCTTTATTGTTTAGAGGTAAAGATTCCATCTTTTGCACTTCTTAAGCCCTGAACAGAAGTAGCGTTTATTGGGGACGTTTTCATTTCTCCGAGGCCGATGGCTCTGCCCGTAGCGCGCTCGATGACATGCGCAGCATTGCTAGTTTCCCAGGTTCGCGGTTGCGGGCCACCGCGGTCGTTTGTTCGCTGCATCTTTTCAGGATTGCCGTTACCTCGTGTATGGCACCTTCTGGCCACCCTCGGGGCGGACGGCCTTGTGCTGGTACAGGGGGCCGCTCTATTGGTGCCACAGTTAATTAAGGGACCGGGTGGACTATTTTGCAAGGGGTCAATTCCGTAGTATAGTATACTGTCAAGGGCACACGTGTTTCGCCTGGGCCTGCATCTACCTGTGAGTCGCTGATATTTCCATAGTTGTGCGCGATTAATAAGTTATGCGGGGGAACTGGTTTCGAGGCTTCATCACGCTTTGCAGCCCGCAGCAGTTCTCTATCTCATATTCCCTTTTAATTTTGCCTTTATTTAGCGCATACTCTACCCGTAGGCGTCAGCCGCTTCACAATAAGGACAGAACTGTTACACGGGCGCAATATAGTGCACCCTTTCATTTTAACATGAGTCATGTAGCGGTGCATTACAGGAGGAATATGTGGCAAGGGTGCAAGTTACTTAAGCGTACATGATTAAGTCGAGGTATAGGGCTGCATGACAATGGCAGCCAGCCAAACACAAGAACTACAGTTACGTAAGCATTCGTGGCACTTGTGCTAGGACAGGAAGCAATCACGATGTAAGAGGTAGCAAACAGGTGTTACAGGATACAAGTGTAGCGTGCATGGTACAATGAGTACCAATTATAAGTAGAATGATTAGACTGCATTATTGGCAGCTCTCGCTTCACAAGTCACTGGGAAGATTTTCCATAGTCAAGGGGTATCGACCTTGCTTTAATTTTGGGTCCCCTTTGATCCAGCGCTCCTACTAAAATTCTGCATAAATGATGTCACCATCTACCACCAAACTTACCAATCAATACCAGGCCCATAAGAATAACAGAGCAGCTGAATCATGAGGTGAATGGATCTAATATGTATATTTTTAAACTATAAACTATCTACAATAAACAAGACCAGCTTGTCATTTTAAAAGTTTATTTTAAAATTCATAACTGCATAATCTTTATTAACTCTCTTTATTAGAATCAAACATTTAGTTTTATTAATTCAGTTTAATGCATTAAAATATTGGCACAAAGATAACTGTCAATTCAGCATTGCTCAAAATAATGAATCAAGAAAAACATACATCTTTTTCCCTAAGTTAGCTTTCTGACCTGAAAGGGAAACAAATTAATAAACAGTTGGAATGCTTACAATCCAAAGGAAATCGGACAGCACTTCGCCCTCAGGAAACAGTCAGCCCCGTTCCCTTCAAGAGGCCAGTTTTTATACCCTATTTGCTCGCTAATCTAACTAAAATGTAATTCTTTCTGAAAGTTCAGCACTGTGATTGGTTGATGACTGTCAGACCACCAAAACCACCTCGTCCAGGATGTGAGCGTCACCATACTATTGTTCATTGACTTAGAGTGACATCAGCTTCCGAGTGTCTTCGCAACAATTTAAAAAGTTGCTTCTCTGACTTCCACCAGAGCTCGGCAAAATCATCCCTGCCATTTCCTCGGCCTTGAGAAAAGAACATCTAGAGCAGTTCGTGAACAAGTTCCATTGTCAGAGCCACTGTCTTTTCAAGGAAATAATGCAAAACAAAACTCTCCATGGAAAGTTTCCAAGATGACTGCACTTGGCTCCAACTCTGCTCACGTACAGGCCGACCAACTTTTCTTCAGAACCAAAGCTAGGCCTCAAACCACATTCAGGCTAGTATTTAAACAAACACAAAAAGAGTGATTAATTCAGGTAAAACAAACCCTTCTGTTACCCACCCTTCCCTGCTAGTAATTAACCCACTAATAAAAGACATTTATCAGAAGCAAACAAATAAAGCAGCACATAAAATATCTACCATTCTTCATATAGTCCAGCTTTATGTTTCTGAAAGAATAAAAGATGATTAAATGATTCACAGACAGACAATCACAACATAGGACAAACATGTAAGCACATATAATGAAGCACATGTGTTAGAACCGGGACCCTGGCCGGCCAAGACTCGCGTCGAGGTCAGTCAGGGATCGCCAGTTCTAGGTGTCAGGGCAAGGGAGTTACACGCCAAGATAACCCCTCACTCGCCCTCTAGGTAACGTGGCGCGAGCAGTCAAGGCTAAACTTGGAGGCGATGTAAGTTAAGTATTTGCGCACGCACCCCAGCAACAACAACCCAAGGCCCACCACAAAGAAACACTCCACACAAGGTTATATGAAAATAGCCTTTGTATTATAAAAATATACATCAGATAAAACACACATCTTGTTACACTGTGCCAACAGGCACGGGCGGTATTTACAAGGGATATTTGTACAGGACAGGGCCACTTGAACCACTGTCAAGGGTATCAACACTTTTAGCAGCAATACTTTCAGTAATAAAGCAATACCTTCAGTAATAAAGCAATACTTTCAGTAATAGCACTTTAGCAATACCTTCAGTAATAAAGCAATACTTTCAGTAATAGCACTTCAGCAATACCTTCAGTAATAAAGCAATACTTTCAGTAATAGCACTTTAGCAATACCTTCAGTAATAAAGCAATACTTTCAGTAATAGCAATACTTTCAGTAATAGCATACAACCAGTAATTACTGGTAACAGGGCCTCACTAGCACCACCTGTACTAGGGAGAAAACAACCACCTACACGTCACACTACCTGTAGGGGTGCAAAAGCAACACACATGATGTCGTAACATTCAGAGGTGTAAAAGGACAAAGAGAACACATGATGAATAATCTACCCATTCAGAGGTGTAAGCAAAACACATGATGCCGTAACATTCAGAGGTGTAAAGGCACATGACGCATAATCAATACATTCAGAGGTGCAGAATCAATAACAGTTTCCCCAAACTCACCAGTCACCACCTGTGACTGTCCCGGTGTCCCAATGTCAGGGCCTAAACGTGGCAGTTGCCCACAAAGTGCTGGGCAACTGGAGCAGGGAAAGTTAGCGCAAAGTTGGAGCCTCTCTGGGCTCAAGGAACCACCACTGTGGCACTGGTGAGCCTCTCTTAGGCTCTCTCACCAGTAAGGGGGGGGGCTGCTGAGCCTCTCAGGGCTCCAGCAACAGAAAAGGTGCAGCCTCGCTGGGCTGGGGGGTCCCTCGCTCTGGGGACCCGGATCACAGATAAATGCTCCTCAAGAGCCTCGCAGGCTCATGGACGAAATGCCCCTCAGAGCCTCTCTGGGCTCTTAGTAAATGTGCTCACGAGCCTCTCTGGCTCGCCAAACAAGAAAGGCGCTGGTCGTTGGAGCCTCTCTGGCTCGGGTTGGAGTCCCCCTCTTGGGGACTCGGGTCACTCGCAAATGCCCCCTGAGCCCTCAGGCTCAAAACACAAAGGCGCGAGGTCGCGCTACAGAGAGGGGGCGGGGCGGACACCGGCAATGTGTCCCGACGCTCCCCCCCCTCCCCTGCAGGCACCTGCACTCACCGGGTTCGCAGCGGCGGCGGGTCTCTCCCGCTGGTCCCGGCTCCTCTTGGGCGGCGGAGCCTTGCCGGCCCCTTATCTCCGTTCTCCTCGCTGCTGGGCTCTTCTCTCTCCCGGCGGCGAGCCGGGACTTCCGGTTACTTCTCCCGGGGCCGCGCTCTGATTGGCCGGCCGGCCGGAACACTATCGGGTCGTCGCGGGCAGCGCGGCGGCCCGTTTTAGGCAGGCAGGCGGGCTCCCAGATGATCCGAGGAGTGGGCTCCCTCGTAGATCAATAAATCGGCACAACACCACAGCAATAAGCGGGGTGGCACCCGCGCTGTCAACTCGCCACACGGGGCGATCGGATGCCGGGTGGGCACCGGCCTCTGCAGACCACAGCGCTCCCAAGCGCTGCAGACACAAATAAGCGCTCGTAAGCGCTAAACAGCAGCAAAAAGCGCTCCCAGGCGCTAGGGGTAAAATCCAGCGTTTCCCAGCGCTAGGCAGGCAATCTCAGCGCTCCTAGCGCTGAAGGGCAGAGAGCAGCGCTCTCAGGCTGCAGGCAACGAAGTCCTCAGTGCTCCCCAGCACTGGAGGACAGGACAGGGCTCCAGCAGGACTGGAGGCAGGCAGGGGGGGCATGGGTTGGGCCAGAGCCAGCACACTGGGTCTCCAGGCAGGGAGACTCCCCAAGTGGCGGTCCTTCTGGCCCCAGCAGCGGCAAAAGCCCCCTCTGGCAGGATTCCAAAGTAGAACATTTTCCAAGGGGACACAGCCCCTTCTTATACTGTAAATTCCTTTGTTACAATGTGCAGGGTGGGGGGAAAACCAGTCGCAGCTGGTTCTGGAGCACTCTTGATGGCCCAACCACCCATTCCTTTCACTGGGGAGGCTAGGGTCATTAGACACACCACAGGGGGGCGGAGCCAGCATTGTGTGGGGAAAACCCAGCCCATCCAGGACCCAGGTACACTCCTCCCACACATCACTCATGCTAATCTCCCACTCACCACCGGGCAGACCCATCCAGACTTCCTGGAGCCTGGCATGCCAGCCAGCTCTAGCCAATCACGCTCCAGCACCCTCACTGTACACATATCTCAATGTCCAGAAGTAGCACTTCCCAACTAGACACACACATGCCGCAGACACCATCTTGCAGCATTCACTCTCACGAGTTTAAGCATACCAAACTCGAGCCTGCACTCCCCCCGCATCAGGAACTACCAGGGACACACACATTCCCCATGCATTCCTATGGGAGGGCAGGCCAGCCATACTACACGCACGCACTTTCACTCTGGGACTCAGGGGAAAGTGCGCAGAGACCCAAAAATCACTAACACAGGGTCACAAATAAGGCAAAAAGTCTAGGGGTGAACCTGCCCTGCGGGCCAAGTCCAACACAACCCCCTTCCAGCCAAAACGCAGGGGAGAACAATCACCACCGTGATGGACTTCCCTGCTTGGGGCGATAGAACACGGACGCAGGCCCGCCACTGCCGGGACACTCTCCTGTTCTATGCCACGGTGAACCCCTAGGGTTCCTTCTAAAGCTCCTGTAAGGACCAACTGGGCTACCCCACTGGTACTCCTCAGCTGTCCGCGGCCAGGACCCGGCCCTGGGCCACCCAGGTGCCACCGGTCCTTGCCAATTCGCAGAGCGGGGGGTAGTAACCCCTGGCACACAGTGTCCATTCTCCACTCTCCCTGTCTGCAAGACAGGACTAGACTGCCACTGGTTCACCAGCCTTTGGTCTACAACCTCAGGCGGACCAGGAGTCCCAGGGAAGGCTCTCCTCCCCTTACCTCGTCTTCCAGGGTTCCTCCTCCTCCTGCGAGGGGTACCCTTACAACGCCACTCCAACCCAGGGTTTAACCCCTCAAGTTGCGCCGGGGTCAGAGGTGGGCTTTCCCACCCTCTGCACCCCCTTCCAGAGGTCCGCCCTCTCCCAACTGGAGAAGTTCCCCTGGAAGAACCGGTCAGGACACTGCTTACAGTCGTCCTACCCTTCAGGTCAGGCCGAACCTGCACCTGGCCTCCCAACCTCCGGTCTAAAACCTTTGGTGGAATAATTGCCTGGCACTCCAGGACTTCTGGGGACTCACACGCAATCCCCCTGAGGCTGACACATGACCCATGTGTCGTGTGACGGTCTGTCTGGCGCAGATCTCCCGCCTCCTGTCCACCTGACAGGGCGCAAAGGTCCCCCAGACCAGAAGTGGCGCCACCCGGGTCCACCCAAGACCTAGCCCAACTGGCTAGTCTCTGGTCCACTGGTGCATCCACTGGGAAACTCGTCCCCCAATCACTCCTCGCTTCGGACTTCTGTGCCCTCCCAACTGGAGCGACACTGCCGGACACTGGAACCCCTGGAGTTCTAGTTACAGACACTCCAGGTTCCCTAGACACTAGGAGATCCTCCTCAAGTGTACTAACAGGACAGCCTAGGTCCCCAACCTGGTGTTCCCTCAAGAAACCACCCAAGTTCTGAGACAGGGCTTCGGGCCTCGGGGCGCTCTCAGCCACCCCCTGACTCCTGCTCCACTGAGCCAGGCAGTCAGCCCCTTCACCCTTCTCACTATACTGGGACCTAGCTGGGCTACACTGAGCCTCTTCCACCACGCTGGGCTGGAAGCTCCCTGTACCACTACTGTTGGACTCACTTTCTAGCGACTCTGCAGAACCTCTGGCGCTCTCCCAGCGCTCTGCTTCCCTTGCAAGGGTCCAAGGACTAAAACTCTTCAACTTCAGCAGGTGCTGACGCAACTCTGGACAGACAATACTGAGCAACTGCTCCTTGAGGAACATATTTACCACATTGTCCACCTCATCATCCACCTCATCGGTCAAGCTATCCTTCATCCAGTCCCACATCGCATCTGAACAGTCATCCACAAAATACTTCCATTCCTGGTGAGGTGGTTTTCTAAGGTTCCTAAACCTCAACCTATTCTCCTCCTCTGGAGAAACAGGGACCATACCCTGGGAACTGGGAGTGGGACTGTCAACACCAACATTTAAAAAGCTGCCACCACTGGACTCCACCCTCCCTGGGGAATCCAGACAATTCGGACTGCGGTCAGGGGATAACCTACACTCTAGGGCTATCTTCTCCCTGGCCAAGGCCCTCTCAGCCTCTGCAATCCGCTCATTCACACCCAGCTGCGCCATCCTCCAGGCATGCTCTAACCTGAGCTTCTCCATGGCCAGCTGGTGTTCCCTCTCTTCTCTCCTATCCATCCACTCTTCTGGGGACAGGGAAAGGGATGGGGTGCTACATCTGACACTGGACCCAGCAAGGGACTCCCTATCTAGGGGGTACTCGCTCTCTGCTGGCGCCCATCCACTGTCAAACTCACTCTCCACATCAGACTCTTTAGGGCTCCCCTCAGACCCACCACCCTCATGGTGTGCGGTCCGGGCCCTCTCCCTCTCACTGTGCTCACGCTCCCAGTCACTCTTCTGCCACAGGATCATGTTATCCCTAAGCTTGGACTGGGTGTCTGACTCACTCACTGGGATGTCTGTCTCCTTACATAACCGTACCAACTCATGTACACTGTACTTAAACAGGCTACAAAGGTTAAAAGGAGATTCCATCTTGACAGGATGCTCACAGACACGTGCAACACAAGGGAACTAGCAATCTGAAGTAGAAGTACACAATTCCAAAACTTCCACTCTCCTTAAAAAAAGAACTCACTCATGCGTCCAGGGAAACACACCATTCATCCACACACACCCTCCCCTCGGATCGGTAAGGCAGTTTCTACCACCCCTGACTTCTCAACCTGACCACATGTGACACAGGTACCAAACTCTGGAAGCAGGGCGGGGGACAAATGTACTGAACACAATTATCAAATGACACTCTTCAGGAGAAGCAAAAATGGAACTTCACCAAAAACACAATAATCCCCAAAAATGTGGTCATCTAAAATGCAGAGCTTTGTAGTGGCCAGTTGCTACTGTGGTACAACGCAAACACAAATTCTTATCCTCACCGCTTGCCGCCAATGTTAGAACCGGGACCCTGGCCGGCCAAGACTCGCGTCGAGGTCAGTCAGGGATCGCCAGTTCTAGGTGTCAGGGCAAGGGAGTTACACGCCAAGATAACCCCTCACTCGCCCTCTAGGTAACGTGGCGCGAGCAGTCAAGGCTAAACTTGGAGGCGATGTAAGTTAAGTATTTGCGCACGCACCCCAGCAACAACAACCCAAGGCCCACCACAAAGAAACACTCCACACAAGGTTATATGAAAATAGCCTTTGTATTATAAAAATATACATCAGATAAAACACACATCTTGTTACACTGTGCCAACAGGCACGGGCGGTATTTACAAGGGATATTTGTACAGGACAGGGCCACTTGAACCACTGTCAAGGGTATCAACACTTTTAGCAGCAATACTTTCAGTAATAAAGCAATACCTTCAGTAATAAAGCAATACTTTCAGTAATAGCACTTTAGCAATACCTTCAGTAATAAAGCAATACTTTCAGTAATAGCACTTCAGCAATACCTTCAGTAATAAAGCAATACTTTCAGTAATAGCACTTTAGCAATACCTTCAGTAATAAAGCAATACTTTCAGTAATAGCAATACTTTCAGTAATAGCATACAACCAGTAATTACTGGTAACAGGGCCTCACTAGCACCACCTGTACTAGGGAGAAAACAACCACCTACACGTCACACTACCTGTAGGGGTGCAAAAGCAACACACATGATGTCGTAACATTCAGAGGTGTAAAAGGACAAAGAGAACACATGATGAATAATCTACCCATTCAGAGGTGTAAGCAAAACACATGATGCCGTAACATTCAGAGGTGTAAAGGCACATGACGCATAATCAATACATTCAGAGGTGCAGAATCAATAACAGTTTCCCCAAACTCACCAGTCACCACCTGTGACTGTCCCGGTGTCCCAATGTCAGGGCCTAAACGTGGCAGTTGCCCACAAAGTGCTGGGCAACTGGAGCAGGGAAAGTTAGCGCAAAGTTGGAGCCTCTCTGGGCTCAAGGAACCACCACTGTGGCACTGGTGAGCCTTTCTTAGGCTCTCTCACCAGTAAGGGGGGGGGGCTGCTGAGCCTCTCAGGGCTCCAGCAACAGAAAAGGTGCAGCCTCGCTGGGCTGGGGGGTCCCTCGCTCTGGGGACCCGGATCACAGATAAATGCTCCTCAAGAGCCTCGCAGGCTCATGGACGAAATGCCCCTCAGAGCCTCTCTGGGCTCTTAGTAAATGTGCTCACGAGCCTCTCTGGCTCGCCAAACAAGAAAGGCGCTGGTCGTTGGAGCCTCTCTGGCTCGGGTTGGAGTCCCCCTCTTGGGGACTCGGGTCACTCGCAAATGCCCCCTGAGCCCTCAGGCTCAAAACACAAAGGCGCGAGGTCGCGCTACAGAGAGGGGGCGGGGCGGACACCGGCAATGTGTCCCGACGCTCCCCCCCCCTCCCCTGCAGGCACCTGCACTCACCGGGTTCGCAGCGGCGGCGGGTCTCTCCCGCTGGTCCCGGCTCCTCTTGGGCGGCGGAGCCTTGCCGGCCCCTTATCTCCGTTCTCCTCGCTGCTGGGCTCTTCTCTCTCCCGGCGGCGAGGCGGGACTTCCGGTTACTTCTCCCGGGGCCGCGCTCTGATTGGCCGGCCGGCCGGAACACTTTTGGGTCGTCGCGGGCAGCGCGGCGGCCCGTTTTAGGCAGGCAGGCGGGCTCCCAGATGATCCGAGGAGTGGGCTCCCACGTAGATCAATAAAACGGCACAACACCACAGCAATAAGCCGGGTGGCACCCGCGCTGTCAACTCGCCACACGGGGCGATCGGATGCCGGGTGGGCACCGGCCTCTGCAGACCACAGCGCTCCCAAGCGCTGCAGACACAAATAAGCGCTCGTAAGCGCTAAACAGCAGCAAAAAGCGCTCCCAGGCGCTAGGGGTAAAATCCAGCGTTTCCCAGCGCTAGGCAGGCAATCTCAGCGCTCCTAGCGCTGAAGGGCAGAGAGCAGCGCTCTCAGGCTGCAGGCAACGAAGTCCTCAGTGCTCCCCAGCACTGGAGGACAGGACAGGGCTCCAGCAGGACTGGAGGCAGGCAGGGGGGGCAGAGCTGGGCCAGAGCCAGCACACTGGGTCTCCAGGCAGGGAGACTCCCCAAGTGGCGGTCCTTCTGGCCCCAGCAGCGGCAAAAGCCCCCTCTGGCAGGATTCCAAAGTAGAACATTTTCCAAGGGGACACAGCCCCTTCTTATACTGTAAATTCCTTTGTTACAATGTGCAGGGTGGGGGGAAAACCAGTCGCAGCTGGTTCTGGAGCACTCTTGATGGCCCAACCACCCATTCCTTTCACTGGGGAGGCTAGGGTCATTAGACACACCACAGGGGGGCGGAGCCAGCATTGTGTGGGGAAAACCCAGCCCATCCAGGACCCAGGTACACTCCTCCCACACATCACTCATGCTAATCTCCCACTCACCACCGGGCAGACCCATCCAGACTTCCTGGAGCCTGGCATGCCAGCCAGCTCTAGCCAATCACGCTCCAGCACCCTCACTGTACACATATCTCAATGTCCAGAAGTAGCACTTCCCAACTAGACACACACATGCCGCAGACACCATCTTGCAGCATTCACTCTCACGAGTTTAAGCATACCAAACTCGAGCCTGCACTCCCCCCGCATCAGGAACTACCAGGGACACACACATTCCCCATGCATTCCTATGGGAGGGCAGGCCAGCCATACTACACGCACGCACTTTCACTCTGGGACTCAGGGGAAAGTGCGCAGAGACCCAAAAATCACTAACACAGGGTCACAAATAAGGCAAAAAGTCTAGGGGTGAACCTGCCCTGCGGGCCAAGTCCAACAACATGCCATGAATAATCAGCCGCATATTAATAGTGACAAAGACAAAAGGACAAACATGACAAACAAAACAATATTAATCATGTGTTACAAAACAGACTTGCAAATGCAACAAGAGCACATGTTATTAGTTCCCGCGTGTTCATGTGTGGTGCAAACTTAATCTAGGTTAGATTAATCAAACAAATCATGCAATAATTCATTAATAAATTAGCTCATGTTATGGGAGATTAAATCCACAAGTCAGAATAAAATATTTTCTGAAGCTCGCTTCATCATCTTTCACAATTTAGAAAGGGCACTAGGACGTGTTCCTGAATAGTGTGGTTAGGGAACGTGGTTGATGTGATTATCCACTCAAATCAAGTGCAACGGTCATTTCGACTCAGCATTTGGACGATTTGACTTAGTGTCAAGACACAATACTTCACTACTGCCTCTGTGCCTGGAGGTACGCAAGTGATTGCCCACCCAACTCCTTACGAGATTGTAATTGGTCAATCTAGTTCTCGAACTGACAACGAGGGCTAGCCTTGGTAGCGTGGGGGAGCATTGTTGGCCCCGGTCTCATTACAGGGAAATGTGAGGTTATTGATGGGGAGGGGGCAGGGCTTCTAATGGATGTGTTAGGTGCGAACCGTGCTGGAGAACCGCTCGCCCCACATGGGGGTGTCACCTGACCCATCTACAGGTACACGGGTCATAGCACACTAAGGGGGCAGTGAGCCAGGGTCTGGGACACCTATTTTCGCCCCAGGCATCACTCCTGTCCCTGGGATTGGGGCGCGCAGGCTACGCCTAAGCATGGGCGAATTTTGCGGATCTCGCGTTCGCGAATTTTGCGGATTTGCGAACTCGCAATCCGCAAAATCCGCGAATTCCCGCGAATTTGCGGATTTTTTTTTTTTTGTGTTCGCCCGTGTTTCTGCCAGTTCGCGAGGGTTTTTTCAATTTCGCAATTTGCGAACTTACCTGTCGGGTCGCAAGTTTTGCGAACTTGTTGTTTCTACGTGTCCAGCCTGTTTGGGACACTCTTCTTCATCACTGCCACTCTCTGTCACCACTGCCACTCTCTGACTACTCATGCCACCCTCTGGCCCACCCATGCCACCCTCTGTTTCATCACCACACCCTCTGGTTGTCCAGTGTACATTATTTTCAGCAAAGCAAAGCACACCTTCCCTGCCTCAAGTGACCTGAATTAATTTGGGGCTGATTAATGTGTCACAGAATATTTTTTTAGCTGGCACCTGCTTCCTTAGTGCGCCCTGATTAGTGATCTTTTGCACTTGCTAAGTGCTTTCATTGTTGCAAAATTAGTTACAACACCTGCCCTGCCCCAACTGACAATAATGAATTAGGGGCTGATTAATGGATTTTAACTTCCAGCCTGGCTCCTGCTTGTCTCCCTTAGCTGTAATTCAGGACCTTTGTGGCATATGTGTAACTATTCTGAGGTTCAGAGCAGGGTCACATAATAGTTGCAACTGGCAACTGAACTCTGGAGGGGCCCCTCAGGAAGCACTACAGGAAATGGCTACTAATGATGAGCCTGAACTTTTGAACCTGGCAAGTAGTTTCAGTTTTGCTAAGATCGTATTTCTGCAATTTAGCACTTATTCGCGGGGCGCGAAGTTGTACTGGGAAGCCGCGAACTCACGCGAACAGTGCGAGCAGTGCGAGCAAAATCCGCTGCTCGCAGATTTGCGGATTTTGCGGGAGATTCGCGAATCTCGCGGATTGCGAATTTCCCGAAAATCTGCAAAATCCGCGAGCGAAACGGATTTTCCGCCCATACCTAGCTACGCCCCATAGAAACAGTACAGTGGTAGTCAACTGGTACGTGAGCAGGGCAGGTAGCTCCTGTGCATTATTGGGATGTTTTCGCATTTTGAACAACTGTTGAGCCTGGGCAATTCGCTATTCACTAGGCAATAACGGGGTGTTCTCTTGACAAGCAGTGTGAAAGAGTGTGGCATTTCTTACATCCCTTGTGACACAGTTGATATGCGTGTCTTTTAATCAACGAGAGTTTCTGGGCATATCATACATCCCATGTGCTGTAATAGAATGTGTTCTTTTGTACAGCAACTGCTACGTCAGTCCATTTCCATATCGGGCACCTGACTCCCAATTTTGTTATATGTCGGTCTCACGCATGCACTCTCCAAGAGGGGGATATCCCATTAAAGCAGCATTAACCAGGTTCTGCTTAGAGTTCCTTGCTGGTCAAATGGGTATTGTCAGAGATAGCAGGTTTCCCACCTCTCCATTGTTTCTTTCTAACACGAAAGTGTCAGTCATAGTATTTGCATGTCATTCTTAGTGCACCAATAGGATATGGTCTCACATGGCAGGGGGAAGTGGGCAGCCTTGCTGGGGGGCGGCTAGCTCTAAGGGGGCTACGCAAGAAAGCGATATGGTAGCTTTGTTGCGTGTTTATCTAGGCTCCTGATCGATACTGCGACCTTATGCCCCTATTCGGCTATAAATCCATTTATTCCCTATATTGGCATAACCGTTCAAGTGCGATATTCAGAAAGTCATCTCTGGCCTCACACGAACAGAGCCACATTCAAGGATATCTCTCTCTGCCACTTCCTTTGCAACCAATTAGTGCAATGACAGAGCAGCAGTCACAATCTGATATTCCTAGATTAACACTCTGAGTTCTTCAACAAGATAAAAACTCAGCAAACTGGGAAATCCCCCTTGCCTTGTTTTGATTAGTAATAGAACTCTAATGAGCAACTGATAGCTATCACTTCCTAGTGATATCTTTAATTGACGTCTTATGTCCAGCAAACTTGCGTCAAACCAGGCACCTTTCAGGTATAAATACTACCAACGTTGCCTTAAGCAATTGCTGTCGTGCACCCTGCTGGTGTCACATTGCTGTTGTATGCTGCATGCAGTACACTGATGCTGCTGTCCCTGTGGTGGTGAAGCTACTGATACCATTATCGCTGCTAAAGCGCGAACGATGGTGTGGTATGCTTAGGAGCTGAACAGCCGTCCCTCTGCGAAGAGCCCAGCAGATTCCAGCTGCCCGCGGACGCTGTCCCCCCTCCTTCCTTGACGCGCTGAAGAAGAGCTGCTGCCTTTCTCGTGCAGAGAAATCCAGCTCCGGCGTTTCCGGTCTACCCTTGCGGGTGACTGGGATATCGAGTCCCCCTGAAGGAGATACCAGACCTCCATCATTCTATTCAGAGGTATGGTGTTGACTAAACCCTTAGATGAGAATTCTTGAAGCAAACCTTGGCAAAACCAACTTAACCTAAAGCTACTTACTTACTCCCCTTCCACGTGTTAGGCTTAGGTCAGGCACACTGGGGTAGGCTTAGTTAGAAGCACCAGTTGAGTATTTTAGCCTAATGTATATATGACTGTATATATGTTTTATTACTTTTAAACCATTGTATGGCTAAGAAACCATATCAATGCTTTTACAGTATTATCTCGCAATACTTATCTTACTGTACGTACTTTTTATAATAACAAGTCTTGCAATTGTGGCAATTCATTTCTCTTGTACGAGAAGAAAGACTGTTCAATAAATGTTAACCCTTTATTGACAAACGCCCGTCTCTCTATTCTCTACATACCGTGAAAGTAAACTGCACTAATCTGACTGAGTGAAATACATGTCTATTGTTTCACACGACCCTAGAGATTGACTCTTGATCTGAGGAGCAAAGTTGTCATGTTGCACGGTTGTTGGAAAACTGAATCCCTTCTTGTCTGTGCCAGGGAAGCTGATCACTTCCCATGCAGAGAAGAAAGTTTCCAGTGACCTCTGAGCTAGTTGGTAACACACCCAATTAAGTTTAGCATAGTCAGTGGAGGCCTGGAATATACGCAGTTCCACGTCGATACTACTGTTTATGTTATTCCAATGCGCAGGGCCTAGTGGGAAACTAGGAACTACACTACATGGCGCCCAACGTTTGGTAAGGCGATAAACTAACGCAAGACGTTAGAGTAACTCAGTCGTGCATATTTCACACAGACCCCTTTCTCCCGTAAATACTCCAATAGACGTCTGGAGTGGGTGAAAGGTTAAAATCCGCCCGACCTTAGTAGGAAGAGATTCCTATGTAAAGCTCTGGTTTATTCAACGTTGAAGGATACAGTGTTCCAAAATATTGTGCACCTAATCTTTGTCTCCTTGGAGACCAACTCTGCAAAAACTGCATTTATAGAATGTCAGTAGAAAACAACGGAACCACTGGGGGTGCAGTAAATGCGACTCAGCAGGATTCTGACGATACTGTACCGGGTGCAATAATCATCCCGGCACACTTAAGAAAATCTATAACTTTAAAACTTATAGAAAACGGACTAACACCACAAGGTGGTACAGTAATTTTCGTGATAGAGGCTCACGAATATCGGCAGACAGAGGTATTCTATTCATGGATAAACTTTCCAGCGGCAAACGCTAGAACAAAAGAGTTTCACTATTACAAAATAGAGGAACCTCCGGAAGAGTACGCTCCTTTCGAGGAGATTGAAATTCCACTTAAATTCCAAGAGCACCTGCTCAGGTTTAATGGCGCCCTAAAACACAATGATCACATAACTAGGCTCGGTCCACTAGGTAGACCAGGAGCAACGTGGCCGGTTCTAGCCAGCTACACACCACATCCTGACATTGCAAAAATGTCAAAAGAAGAGCTGTTAGTACAGCTAAAAACATTAATAAAAATACATAGGCAATTAGTCCAATATGTAATGCGGACTGCAACAGTCCAACCAGCTGTTAATACACCACAGCTGACCCCTCATCAGGGGAACACAAATAAAATTACACCACAGAACATACAATCATGTCTTGGTAAAACACCCGTAAAACGGGAACAAATTCCTTTCTGGTTAGCACAGAAAATCACTCAGATAGAGGCAGTATTTCCTGATACTACCCCTATAGAGAAACACAGAATCTTGACCATCTGCCTTCCAATGGGGGTCGCACCACACGTGGAGGACTGTGACACTTGGGGTACAGTCTTTGCTTCCATTTACACAAAAACACACAGTGTTCCGTCAATGGCGGTAATACCAGAAGTGCTAAAACAGATTCAGAATGAATACGGTCCAGAACCCGCTTTAACTCTTGGTATGAAATTACTGAAAGACTTCAAGCAGGTCTCGGCTATATTATTAGCCAACATAAAAGGAGAAGCAGCATCTGTGGCGATCCGCCAGAAGTTGAGGGAAACAGATATAACAAATCAACCAATTGAGCTTGCCAGAATCATAGAAAAATGCTATGAAGAATTAGGTAGAGACAGCTTGGGTGGAAAACCAGTTAAGCCCCAACTGCTCGAAAATCCTGAAAAATTATTTATTAAAAATAATTCAAACACTCCTAAAAAGAGCTGGGATGGAAATAAACAATCCACTCCCAAAGAAAAAGTTTTCCAGACCAGAGGAAGGTCTCCTCGACGGAGGGAAAGAACTCCGACTCGAGAACACCAGTCTCCCCAGCGGGAACCCTCTGAGAAAAGATATAACCTTAGAAATAGGGATAATCTGAAAAAACCTGATAGATATCAAAGTATTGATACACGTCCCTCTCGATCTTTTCCACAGAATTCGGAAAGAAGAGGACGGTCAGACCCAGGAGAGCACACCAAGTCCAAAGACAAGGAACCTGCTCAAAATAAGAAATCACAATTTCCAAAAAAGAAGGTAGCCAGTATTAGGGTAATCAACCATGCCGAGAATACTGAGGACACAGTTGAAAAACGGGGAGTGGGCATTGACAATGTTGGACAGTGCAGCAGAAATCAGTATAGCGCGCAAGATCTTGATGAGTCATCTGGAGACAGTAGACAAGAATGAATTCATTCAGGTTGAAACTGCCGACACCAGACTTAGCGAGCCCCATAAAATATACGAAATAACATTGCGTATGGAGGGTGATAAGACTAGGAAAATTAGAGGTCTATTTTGGGATAAACTCTCAAAAGGCTATGATATTCTGTTAGCTGAAAAAGATTGGCCCCCGGAGTTTGTCAGGGAGTGCCCTCGTGGCGAAGAAGAGATTATGCCTGCCTTCTCGAATCACATTCCGATTCACAAAAAATATACATATGCAAGGAAATGGGCAGTAGCCCAGGCACCTGCATTATATAAAAATCATGTAGGATGGGATGAGGACTCTCCTCCTCACAAAATCCAGTTAAAAAGTGAACCAACTGCCCAACGGCAGTATCCCATAAAGCAAGAAGCTAAAAAACAAGTCAGGGAGATCTTAGATCAACTTGAATATCAGGGGGTGATTGAAACATGCACCTCTCAAATGAACAATCCTTTGTTTCCTGTCTCCAAGCCAGACATTTCATATCGTCTAGTTTTTGACTACAGACATCTTAATACATGTTGCAAAACTTTTGCAGTACAAAACTCGCATAGTGCAGCCCTAATGAATAATATAGTTAGGAAAAAATATAAAACGACATTAGACATATCTAATGGTTTCTTTTGTCAAAACATTGCTCCAGAAAGCAGATATTTGACCGCTTTCTCAGCATTTGGGTCACAGAAAAAATTCTATCGACTCCCACAGGGGTTCAAGAACAGCCCAGGTCTATTCTCAGCTAGAGTAACAGAGTTACTACAAATATATGATGATGAGGCATTATCTTATGTAGATGATATCTATCTAACAGACGACGACTTGGATACTCATTTGAAAAGAGTGAACACCATTATACTTGGGTTCGCAGCAGAGGGTTACAAATTCAACTTTAAAAAGTCCCGAATTGCCCATCTGACAGTACTATTCTTAGGGTACGAATTATCAAGTGAAGGGAAAAGCCTAGCGGCCAACTTCTTAGAGAAGTGCGCTGTACTCCAAGCTCCAAAAACGCTGAAGAATTTACAATCCATACTAGGTTTTCTGAATTTCGGAAGAACTTACATTCTAAATTACGCGGAGAGGGTTAAACCTCTCTACGAACTAATTAAACCTGATTTTAAACAAATCAATTGGACTCAAAAACACACAGAAATTTTGAGATCACTGCAAACAGACATGTTAGCAAAAACTAAATTAGATACACGTGACAACACACGTGATCTTGTAATCCGAGTCATCCCAGGAATATGCGGATTCACGTACCTAACCTCCAATGAGGGAGAAAAGGTACCAATTTCAATTAAATCTCACTTGTACACACAAGCAAAAAAAGCATTCAGTCCCACAGAAAGAACTGTGAAAGCAGTGCAAATCGCATTAGCAAATGAACGAGAACAAGCACAAGGCAAAAGGATTAATGTCCTCACAGCGGAATCTGCCTTCGAGGCGCTATTCAGCCCAGTAAACCTGCCTACAGTGTCACTGGATCCAAAATGGATACAGTGTATAGATTCTCTAGGAGCGGAAGACGTGAAATACTATTTCGCCCCGCAATTCGAAGAACTGAATGATTTAGAATATGAAGAAAAATATCCTCTGCCAATCGAAATTCTGCCTCTCCCACAATATGCCTGTATAATCTATACAGATAGCTCTGTACAGCATTTCAACGTAGAGAGAAAATCCTACGATGCAGCATGTGCGATTATTAAATGTCGTTGGCTGTGCGGTTAAATCAGACCGAAAGTAACAAAAACTGAATCAGTGAAGTACTGTTCGGCTCAGAGAGCTGAAATCAGATGTTTAAAGATGGCGCTTGAAAATGCAGAACGTGAATTCCCGACACTAATCGTGTGCGATTCTCATTTTTGCGTCAACTCTTACAACAATAAGCTGCAGAGTTGGATTGAAAACAATTACAAAGATGACACAGGTGCCACAATAAAGCATAAATTGCTCTGGAACGAGGTAGCTCTTTTACAGAAAGAACTACAAAAGACTCACGTGATTCACGCACAGAGTCTTCAACGTGATGGCGTTCACGTTGCAGGGAATTCATTGGCTAATACAGCCTCCGCGGAAGCAACTAAACAGGCTTCCGTAGCCACAAAAAAGCGTACAGAAAAATACATTGACGGGGAAACCATGCTGGCAGTAAAAACGACCGTAAAAGGCGACTGTGCAGCACTACCCGTGAATTATCCACTCAATTATGCATACGTAATCGATGCAAACTCCGTTCCTTTTGCTCGAATCCCTGGAGTGGGGGACAGAGTGATTCCAAACAGGAGCAGGAGGGGCTTCCTCTTACTGGAAGCACACATGGGGTTGGGTCTGAGACACCAAAGAATCAAAGACTCTCTGAAAGAATTACAATCAGAGTACTGGTGGCCAGGAATGAGCATAGATATTCAATGCTTTGCTCAAAATTGTAAAGACTGCAACAGAGATCGCAGTAATGAACAGGCCAGTGTAGTTTCAGGATCCCTGATAGACAGCATAAGGCGATCTATCTGCGCAATCAAAGAAGAGAAGCGCGTCCCAGTGTACACCATTAAGACGAAAAGCACTTAAAAATGAGGCCCCCAGCGCTCGGCTGACGCTAGAACGGTTATAAAAGATCTGCGAGTCTTTATCGGCACATACGCAATTACCACGTTCTATTCTGACCAGGGTCCTGCTTTTAGCTCTCGAGCTTATAAGGAGGCCATGGCCAGCATGGGAATTGGGTTGCGGTATTCTTGTCCGTCGCACCCCGAAGGGAATAGTGTGGTAGAAAGAAAAAAACGGGATATAAAGCGATCTATAACAGCGAAGGTATTAGGTTCAGGCGTTGGGTGGGTCAAACATTTAATAAGTGTCCAGACTAGTCTTAATAACATGCCAAGAAATTCTCTAAAAGGTTTCAGCCCATACGAACTATTGTTTGGAATTAGAATGCGTATTCAGGACCTCGATAGTCAGATGTCAGTGGTACAAGAAGAAACAACAGACTTTGATGTAAAGGATCGTTTGGCTGTTTTACAGGAACTGAACGAAACAAGAAAATCCTTCAGCAACATAAAGTTAAAGCAACAGCCAGATACCACTGACGAGGCACCACCAGCAACAGCCCCAGCAAGGCCTGTCTGGATTCCAAAGATTGGGGATCTAGTCAGAGAGAAGATCGCGGTAAAGAAGGAATTTGGGCCTTCTTACAGAAAAGCAGTACCTGTCTTGGCAGTAACCGGAACAAGATCAGTTGTACTACCGCCCCTTGCTGGTAAAAAGGAGAACAGAGTCGTGTCCATCGACCTAGTAAAACCACAAGCATGTGGCCTATAATCAACAGTAGGCCCAGTGGACTCCCAAGAAACAACAGAATACCCAAACTTGCAACAATCCAAGAGGTTCAAACTGAAAGACTAATCACATTCGATCAGCCTGCAGTGCACAATGAAGGACTATGCAATAATGCCATGGAACTCGTGCCTCTTGAAACACAGATTGAAACAATTCGTCAAGAAACAACACCAGTCTACACTAATGTGGCATCAGAAAGTGCTACGGAGAGACAGATTGAAAGAACAATCCCATCAATTGACAGAACTGCCTCTGGTTATTTCATCAACTTCGACAACTTCTCTGAATATTTAAATGACCCCGAAGTGATGCCAGAAATAAAAAAGTCTTTTAAAGAAAAAGCAATGGAACTCTTTCATCAATTGAAGGAAATCTACCTTATTTCCCCTTGGCAAGAGTTCTGGTTCGGTCTAGGTGTATTTTTCCTCCTGCTTTGGCTCATCATGATACTTTGTTTGGGAAAATTCATTGAGGGAAAATATATTACAATGGACACAGCAAGTCAGAACATCAACCTAGTCCTCAAACCACACAGATCATCCCACGTGAAGAAAAGAGAACTGTCAACAGTAAATGTCACAGCAATTCCAATACCTGGTGGGGTAGTATGGGAGAAAACAGACTATGAAATCTATGGTCCGGTCGAAATCCTGAAGTATCCTCATCAACTAAAGGTTTCCTTAAGTGACTTTGTAACACCTAGTACATTCTCTGATGATTGGGACTTTAACAGTATTAATGACATGATGTCTGATTTAGTAATGTCAGCTAGATTCACAGATCATGATTATTTACAAGGTTCATCTAGTTATGAGCAGTTATTCTGTTACACACACTATGGTGATCATTACTTGCATAAATCTGCACAGCCTAGAAATGTTTTTATGTATAATCAATGGGAACATTGTGCTACACCACCTAAAAGCAGTTCTAAAGCATTTTCTGAGAAATTCAAATACTTCTCAGGGTTTAACACCAGTGATGCAGAAACGTTTTATTATAAACTGTTAGATAAAACAGGAATGAAAACAATGCTGACAAATTCTAAATTGATATATTCAGAAGAATTTTATGAAAAAATGATGATATTTGGTTTTGATTATTGGAAAAATAACATTGAAACGAAAACAATCTGGGGTACAAAAGATTGGCAGGTACAAGGCATTGAAGCACTATTTAGAACCTGCATGATACCAGAACAAATGTTGTTTTTAAATGACACAATACACCAAACATCCTGTCTTGGCCTAGCTAAGATCAAAGACCTTAAAAAACCGTCTATACCAAAGCCAATACCTGAAAATGCAACTGCAGATATTGAGTTAGACGTAACACAAATTTTACATTTGAACAGAACACATCCTGATTGGAAAAAGTGGTTAATCTGGCCTACTGACACAAACAACTGTCAAGATAGATTCCTGAACAAAACACAGGGGTTAACAATGACCAGACTAGACCCTAGATACTCCCAGAGACAACATCCAGGGATAGTAACAGCATACAGTGTAGGGAAACTCTGCCTCGAATGGCTAACATCATCCACACTGGCTGAAATTAAGCAACACTTGTCTTTACTAAAAGATGGTGCTGATTTGCGCGACTTCATTCTTGGACCACGCAAACAGCGTCAAAAGCGTTTCATAGCGACCAGTATCTATGCTGCGTACAACGAGGCTTGGAAAGTCAAACAAATTGAAACAGCAGAAAAAATACGAGAAATTGATCGTATTAATTTGGAGAAATCACTTTCTGTAGTAGACAATGGGTTAATGACTCTGTCTTCCAGAATATATTCGTTGGACAATATTGTATCCTCTGCCTTTGATGTGATAGATAGAGACTTGCTAATGTTACAACATGGCCAATCTCAATTACGTTCTATTATACAATTAGGCTGGAAGCTGCAAAATCTTCGTTCAGGCTATGTGCCTTGGCGTTTAATCAACACAACGTCATTATTTTCTATTTTTAACCTTACTGATAAACAGATCAGTTTGGCGCAGAAAGGAGCAGACTATACAATCCTGAGCATCGAAAAACTTGAGAGATTACCATTGACAATGTCAGAGAGTCCTATCATTGAATGGATAATACACGGAATTATCACAATTCCGATAACAACTTTCCAATTTAAAAAGTGCCTTGAGAACATACCTGCTGGCCAGTATGAACAATTGGGTAAAGGATATGTAAAATCAGAATGGAAATTACCATACACACATTCTTGCTATAGTGACAGCGACAAAAATGTATTTCTTAGTGGTGACAATTGTAAACATTCACTAAGCGGTATACTTTTGTGTCAGGGTATTAATTTACACGGCGCATGTGATGGAAATTCTAACAACCTTTCATGCCACCAGCTAGTCACACCTGCAACTCAGATAGAGCCCTTCTTTATGCAACTCGCAAACGGGAGTTACATTCTTAGAACGGATCACAGATGTTGTGGCCTTATGCCAGGGAAAAGTTATCTAGTAAGCGTAACATCCATGGTCAAATGCTGTATGCAGGCATTGTTCCCGAGTGGGCCTGCAGACACAGTGACTCCCATATGGCCTCGTCTGAATCTCTATTCTATACGAATTGATACTTTAAGCAAAATGAAATCTGTGCTTTTACAGACAACAGTGCCTATAACGTCATCAAAAGAGACGTATGATCTTCTAGTTGCAAGGACAGCTACTGAAGTTCATGAACTTTTATCAACAAATTGCTCCGTGCATTTCGTAGAAATGCTAAGCCAACTCCTTAACATGTCTAGTGCCACAAGCATCCCAGGCATATTTAAGTCGATTTTTACAGGACTGCTAACACCGTTTCAAGCAATTTTGGGAATCGTTCCTAATTTTGTTCACTCTGTTTTTGGCGGCATACCACTATTTTTTGGACTCATTGCAGGGATTCTATTTTTGACCCTCCTGCTTCGTTATGGCAAGCCGAAACTCAGACATAGCTCCCATGGGAATGGAAGAGACAATCCTAGCAATGCGCTACCGGGACAGGATAACTAACGTCCTTGGATTGGCCAGGCTGAGAGATCTAAACATGACCTGGTTCCTTTCATTCAGACCTGTATGGCAAAATTGCATCTTACCTGTGCTACGGTGTATGCTTTGTGGAGATGAATGCGTGTTGGACATCTGTCTTTCACTTCCATCAGCAGTACCAATGGACGTCGATACTTTGCTCAGTCAAATAACGGCTCACGCATTGTGTTGTCCCCAGCGGCTACCAATCCTGATGACAGCATTCGTGGAGACTCCTGTGCTACAACCAAGTGGTAACAGTGGAGCGAGTGACAAAAGCAACATCATCCAGGTACAACGTTCAGTGAGCATTGCTGATCCTGCCTTCGATGACAGCAATCATTCTCACACCTGCCAAGTTACAGCACTATCGAATTTGGTTGAACTGTCACCTGAATTTGTAGACCAATTCTTTGAGAGCCTGTCTGATACGATGTTCTCACCCGTACAGAAACAATAACTTTTGAGAAGCTTTCCGACACACAG
This sequence comes from Lissotriton vulgaris, assembly GCF_964263255.1. Classification (NCBI taxonomy): domain Eukaryota; kingdom Metazoa; phylum Chordata; class Amphibia; order Caudata; family Salamandridae; genus Lissotriton; species Lissotriton vulgaris. Next base: position 77,652 of record NW_028252567.1, on the reverse strand, counting down.
CGTTCCCATGAACTCTGAATTCGGCCTTCAGTTTTGATCAACAAAAGCTGCAAAAAGCGTTGGAACTCTATTTACCCGTTCAAACAATAATTCTTTTGAATTGGAATATTTTTTAATATTGACACCTTTTTTTGGCACGAACAATTCTTTGCTTAAGGTAAAAACTATTCTTAGAGAACAGAAGTTCAAACTTCTATTCCTAAAACACATCTAGAGACATAACAACTTACATTAGCCTCTAGCACACATTTTGCAATGCATTTATATGTGATGATTTATCTCGCCCTTCTTCTGTTTCAGAGATACTTCATGTGTAATTCTTTGTGCATAATCGTTCATTGACTTCATATGCAACAATTTTTGAATGATTTCTATGCATCAAAAACGTACAGTACCTAAATTTCACGTATTACAATATACGCCTATTTCGAATGCATTTATGTATTTTGGGGTGGGCAATGTTACACATGCATCTAATTGCTCTAGTTTTAGTAATTTGATGGACATGAAAACGTGGAGTGGGTGTTGCGTGTTTATCTAGGCTCCTGATCGATACTGCGACCTTATGCCCCTATTTGGCTATAAATCCATTTATTCCCTATATTGGCATAACCGTTCAAGTGCGATATTCAGAAAGTCATCTCTGGCCTCACACGAACAGAGCCACATTCAAGGATATCTCTCTCTGCCACTTCCTTTGCAACCAATTAGTGCAATGACAGAGCAGCAGTCACTATCTGATATTCCTAGATTAACACTCCGAGGTCTTCAACAAGATAAAAACTCAGCAAACTGGGAAATCCCCCTTGCCTTGTTTTGATTAGTAATAGAACTCTAATGAGCAACTGATAGCTATCACTTCCTAGTGATATCTTTAATTGACGTCTTATGTCCAGCAAACTTGCGTCAAACCATGCACCTTTCAGGTATAAATACTACCAACGTTGCCTTAAGCAATTGCTGTCATGCACCCTGCTGGTGTCACATTGCTGTTGTATGCTGCATGCAGTACACTGATGCTGCTGTCCCTGTGGTGGTGAAGCTACTGATACCATTATCGCTGCTAAAGCGCGAACGATGGTGTGGTATGCTTAGGAGCTGAACAGCCGTCCCTCTGCGAAGAGCCCAGCAGATTCCAGCTGCCCGCGGACGCTGTCCCCCCTCCTTCCTCGACGCGCTGAAGAAGAGCCGCTGCCTTTCTCGTGCAGAGAAATCCAGCTCCGACGTTTCCGGTCTACCCTTGCGGGTGACTGGGATATCGAGTCCCCCTGAAGGAGATACCAGACCTCCATCATTCTATTCAGAGGTATAGTGTTGACTAAACCCTTAGAAGAGAATTCTTGAAGCAAACCTTGGCAAAACCAACTTAACTTAAAGCTACTTACTTACTCCCCTTCCACGTGTTAGGCTTAGGTCAGGCACACTGGGGTAGGCTTAGTTAAAAGCACCAGTTGAGTATTTTAGCCTAATGTATATTTGACTGTATATATGTTTTATTACTTTTAAACCATTGTATGGCTAAGAAACCATATGTTATGTTATGTTATGTTATTTATTTGTTAAAGCGCAAACAGCTGCCCCAGCAACGGAGCGTCCCGGCGCTAACCTAACCAGTACCTGAGTGGAGGGGGGGAACCAACAGAGGAATTAGATGACAGAGAAGAGATGGGTTTTGAGTTCCTTTCGGAAAGCAATCAGATTGGTTTGGGTACGGATGTGTGGAGGAAGGGAGTTCCACAGCTTCGCCCCTAGGACTTTGAAGGAACGTCCACCCTTTCTACAGAGCTTAGTTCGGGGGACCATCACGAGGTGTTGTCCCAGTGAGCGCAAATTGCGCTGGGGAGTGTATGGGACCAGAAGCGGGCGCAGGAGTTCAGGACAATCAGCGTTGAGGATTTTAAATGCCATGGTCAGGGTTTTAAAATGGATCCGAGATTCAATTGGCAGCCAGTGCAAATTGCGGATGGTGGCTCTGGCAGAACACCTACGTGGGAGACCAACCACTGCTCTGGCGGCCGAGTTCTGGATACGTTGCAGCCTTGCAAGTTCAGCTTTGTTAGCCCCCAAGAGTAAGACATTGGCATAGTCCAGCCGGGCAAGAATCATAGATTGTATAATGAGTTGGCGGGTTTTGGAGTCAAAGAATCCAAGTATGGGGTTGAGGCTCCTCATGAGACCCACACACGTGGCTGCCACTTTCTTCGTGTGGGACTGAAAGTTAAGTGAGGGGTCGAGCCAGACACCTAGGTTTTTGACGACATCTTTAGGCACAGGGGTGGGGCCAAGCACAGAGGGCCACCAATGATTATTCCAGAGGGTGGGGTTTTTTCCCAGGAGGAGGACCTCCGTTTTCCCGGCATTTAGCTGCAAGCAGTTGAGTGTCATCCACTGTGCGACTGCTGCAAGGCCATCTCTGAATTTAGTTGCCGAGGGTGATGGACCTTCTGAGAGTGTGATGACCAGCTGTGTGTCGTCAGCGTACGATACCAGCGTAAGGTCCCACTCTTTTGCCACCACTGCGAGAGGCTGGACGTATAGATTAAAAAGGGATGGGCTAAGCGCCGACCCCTGGGGGACCCCTTGTCCGATGGAATGGGGTTGAGAGATGTAGGGTGGGGCTGAAACTTGAAAGGACCTGTCTTTTAAGAAAGACTGAAACCATTCAAGGGCTATATCGCCAATCCCAATGGCCTCAAGTCGTTTCAGCAAGATGTTGTGTGAGACCGTGTCAAAGGCCGCGCTGAGATCCAACAGGATCAGCGCGGCACTTTGACCGGCGTCTAGGATACCTCGAAGGTGCTCTGTAGTGGTTAGCAGAGCCGACTCAGTGCTGTGACCTGGTCTAAAGCCGTTTTGGGAAGGGTCCAGGACATGGTTTTGCTGCATGTGGTGGGATAGTATTTTGTTGACATGAGCCTCGGCCAGTTTTGACGTCCAGGGGAGCAGTGAAATAGGCCGGAAATTTTCGGGTTTATTGGGGTCCAATGTGGGTTTTTTGATGATGGGTGACACCCAAGCAGATTTCCAGCAGGTGGGGACCACCGCTGAGGAAAAGGAGAGATTGAGTATTTTGGCAAGCGGGGGGAGGAAGAAGTCAAGTGATTCCAAGAAATTGGACGGTCGCATGGGGTCTGCTGGGGAACCAGACTTGACCTGTCTACATAGTTTAGAGAGGTCGTCGATGGATATGTCAGGTATTCTTAGCAGTTTTGATGTCTCTGCCGCCGAATGGGGGGTATTTGTGGGCGTAGCATCGTCTTGTGGAAAGGACGCGTAGATCTTCCTCACCTTTTCAATGAAAAAGGTGGCAAGGTCCTCGCATTGTTTCAGGGAGGTGATGCAAGAGCCTGGATTGGGGGTTTTCTGGAGATTTTGGACTAAGTTGAAGATGGTTTTGGTGGGATTGGAGCTGCGCTCGATTTCCTTTGCGTAGAAGGAGGCTCGAGTAGTGCGAATCGCCTTGTGGTAGATGCGAAGTTTGGATAGGTAGAGGGTTTTATTAATGTCTAAGTAGTTTTTCCTCCACTCGCGTTCGGCTTTTTTGCACTCTTTCCGTAGTAATTTGAGTGAGTCATTGTACCATGGGTTAGAGGGGGAACTGCGGGTTTTAGTCCATTTGGGCGGAATTAAGGCGTCAAGCCCTGTGACTATCCATTCGTGGAAGGCGGCGTATACTGTATTGATATCCCCATTCTCATCGGGGAGGTGGAATTCTCCTAGATGGTTGATGAGGTCTCCGGAGATGAGTTTGTGCCATGGTCGTTTGTGGCTGGAGTTGGCCACGACTTTGGGGGGCGTTTTTTTTGCCATAATGGTTAATTTGACAAGGAAGTGATCAGTCCAGCCCATGGGTTCGGGGGGATCAGCCGTGACATCCGATAAATTAGAGAAAACGGGGTCTAGTGTGTGCCCAGCAATGTGGGTGGGGGAGTGAACCAGGGAGTTTAGCTGCAAGGCCGTAATGTCGGCTAGCAGGTTTTTGATAGTGGAGTCAGTGGTGGAGTCGAAGTGGAGATTGAGATCACCCAAGATGGTGAAGTTGGGGGAAGAGACTGCCAAGGTGTGAGCAAGTTCCAAGAGTTCCTCAATAAATCTGGCGGAGGGGCCTGGAGGCCGATAAATGTAAAGGCCAGAGAGATTGAATTGCGGGCAAGTGGCGATCTTGAAGCGTGCGCATTCGCAGCCCCAGATTTCTTCTTTAGTGAAGGAGCAGTTGTATGTTGTTCGGTATACAACGGCTATTCCACCGCCTCTAGAGTCTCTATTAACCAGTTTCATGGAGAAACCGTCAGGCAGCGTGAGGTTTAAAATACTGGTTTGGTCGTTATGGAGCCAGGTTTCACATATGAACAGAATATCTGGGTTTTCGTCCGTAATGAGAGTGTTAACTTCAGCATGGTGCTTTACGAGAGATCTGACATTCAGTTGCAGAACCCGGAGGGAAGGCAGCTTAGGTATCGCTGCTGTACCACTTACCAGGCTGGGCAGGGGCGTAGCAAAATTGCAGGACTCACAGTGAAGTGTAGTTTGTCCGAGGCGACCTTCGAGCATGTTGCATCTAGTTTTGTCATTTAGTGCATGGAGATGGTCTCTGTCATAGCTGATTCGAAGTGGGGGATTTTGTGCAGGGGGACTGGCGAGAGGCGATGTCTTGGCGATGACGGGCGCAGACGGGCTTGCCTTAGGCGCGCCTTCGGCGCGCAAACGGCGCTCCCGCTGCGCTTCCTGTATGTGCACATTTATCCCTGAAAAGAGTGGGTGTGGCCTCACCGGGGGCGTGTCAGCGCGCACGCCTGCCCAGATGGCGGCCGCTTTGTTAGATTGAATAGCGTGGAGGTAAAAGCGCGACTACAGCTATATCGCCAGCTGTGCGCTCAGGTCAGGTGACTGGTAGGATGTCAGCCGTGTTTAAAAACACAGTACGTGACACCACACCACACAAATAATCGGTCGAGTTAAAACGCTGCTAGAATTAGTACCGCCAGCCCCGGCTTCCGCCTCAGGACTGGGAAAGGAATTGTGTTGACACCGCAGGGTCGGTGTTTTAGACCGTCAGGAAGTGGGCGTGGCCTCACCGGGGGCGTGGTCAGCGCGCACACCTGCCCAGATGGCGGCCCCTTTGTTAGATTGAATAGCGTGGAGGTAAAAGCGCGACTACAGCTATATCGCCAGCTGTGCGCTCAGGTCAGGTGACTGGTAGGATGTCAGCCGTGTTTAAAAACACAGTACGTGGCACCACACCACACAAATAATCGGTCGAGTTAAAACGCTGCTAGAATTAGTACCGCCAGCCCCGGCTTCCGCCTCAGGACTGGGAAAGGAATTGTGTTGACACCGCAGGGTCGGTGTTTTATACCGTCAGGAAGTGGGCGTGGCCTCACCGGGGGCGTGGTCAGCGCGCACGCCTGCCCAGATTACGGCCGCTTTGTTAGATTGAATAGCGTGGAGGTAAAAGCGCGACTACAGCTATATCGCCAGCTGTGCGCTCAGGTCAGGTGACTGGTAGGATGTCAGCCGTGTTTAAAAACACAGTACGTGACACCACACCACACAAATAATCGGTCGAGTTAAAACGCTGCTAGAATTAGTACCGCCAGCCCCGGCTTCCGCCTCAGGACTGGGAAAGGAATTGTGTTGACACCGCAGGGTCGGTGTTTTATACCGTCAGGAAGTGGGCGTGGCCTCACCGGGGGCGTGGTCAGCGCGCACGCCTGCCCAGATGGCGGCCGCTTTGTTAGATTGAATAGCGTGGAGGTAAAAGCGCGACTACAGCTATATCGCCAGCTGTGCGCTCAGGTCAGGTGACTGGTAGGATGTCAGCCGTGTTTAAAAACACAGTACGTGACACCACACCACACAAATAATCGGTCGAGTTAAAACGCTGCTAGAATTAGTACCGCCAGCCCCGGCTTCCGCCTCAGGACTGGGAAAGGAATTGTGTTGACACCGCAGGGTCGGTGTTTTATACCGTCAGGAAGTGGGCGTGGCCTCACCGGGGGCGTGGTCAGCGCGCACGCCTGCCCAGATGGCGGCCGCTTTGTTAGATTGAATAGCGTGGAGGTAAAAGCGCGACTACAGCTATATCGCCAGCTGTGCGGTCAGGTCAGGTGACTGGTAGGATGTCAGCCGTGTTTAAAAACACAGTACGTGACACCACACCACACAAATAATCGGTCGAGTTAAAACGCTGCTAGAATTAGTACCGCCAGCCCCGGCTTCCGCCTCAGGACTGGGAAAGGAATTGTGTTGACACCGCAGGGTCGGTGTTTTATACCGTCAGGAAGTGGGCGTGGCCTCACCGGGGGCGCATATCAATGCTTTTACAGTATTATCTCGCAATACTTATCTTACTGTACGTACTTTTTATAATAACAAGTCTTGCAATTGTGGCAATTCATTTCTCTTGTACGAGAAGAAAGACTGTTCAATAAATGTTAACCCTTTATTGACAAACGCCCGTCTCTCTATTCTCTACATACCGTGAAAGTAAACTGCACTAATCTGACTGAGTGAAATACATGTCTATTGTTTCACACGACCCTAGAGATTGACTCTTGATCTGAGGAGCAAAGTTGTCATGTTGCACGGTTGTTGGAAAACTGAATCCCTTCTTGTCTGTGCCAGGGAAGCTGATCACTTCCCATGCAGAGAAGAAAGTTTCCAGTGACCTCTGAGCTAGTTGGTAACACACCCAATTAAGTTTAGCATAGTCAGTGGAGGCCTGGAATATACGCAGTTCCACGTCGATACTACTGTTTATGTTATTCCAATGCGCAGGGCCTAGCGGGAAACTAGGAACTACACTACAGCTTCTTATTTTGAGGCAACTGAATAGCAACTAAGCAACATCGACTGTTGTAAGTGAAGTGCTCCTTTTGTAAATTACAGGGAGGCAATTGGCATAGCGGCTATATACCAGGCAATATTCAGCACTTTACCTGAACTAGCTGGATAGCCCTGCAGATTAGTGGGCCGGCATAAGCCTCACATGAACTGCTACATCCTGGCCCACGCTGAGACAATCCTTGGGACACATGTTGGCACATAGTTGGCCATGTAAGTGTTTGGTTTGGCTGGTTTTACGTGAAGAGTTCGGTAGGGGGCAGGCAATTTTAACAGCTAAAATTCAACAACAGAGGTTGTCACGCAGTGGAGGGCCCGTGGCTAGGTGTTCGGGTGAACTTTCACCTAGATAGTATCTACTTAGTTGTTTTCAGGTACTAAAGTCAGGATTCCTTTGGCAGTGTGCACATGCTAGGAAATAAGAGCGGGGAAGGATTAGTTCACTTAGTGGCACAACTTGTATGTACAGTTGTATAGGCGGTTTGTTACAAGCTTCTTAGGGCCCATCGATGGCCAGGCACAGGGGGACGTCTTGTACAAGTGTCAAACATGAGGAGATCCTCTGCACAGTGTTTTAAGCTGACACCAGAACGCAGTTGGCAGGCATAGTTGAGAGGTGGTGGTCTTACAATTAGGTTCCCATGGGTTTGAAAGTTACGTGTCTTTCCAGTGAGGCTAAACATGCGAGGAGTTGGTTAGCCTACAGTAGGGTCGGCGTCAGGGGAGTGAGCCGCCTGGCGTGACCTTGATGGTCAATATGTCCCCAGTAGGTCTAAGTAAGGGTGTAAGGCCACATGCTAGACAGGGGACACCATGCCAGTGGCAGTGGTGTTGTTACCTGCTAGGGGCTTGTTGGTTGCTGGTCAGCCAGCGGTACAGAATAGGAACAGACTGGGGGATGGCACAATAGATGGACACCTGCAAAGCACAGTTGGCTGTTAGTTGTGAAGTTCATGGACATCACTGTCACAGTTCCCTGTCCGGAGGGCGGCAGAAGTGAGAAGGAAGTTTGGTTGCGTGCCAGCTTGGCGGTACTGAGGAAGAGAGCAGACTTGTCCTTGCCTGAGCCGAAGAAGGCCGGTGATTGCAATTGTAGTGCAATAGGTCCTTGGCGTCAATGAGAGGTGGATAGTGTCGCCCGACAACTTGGGAGTAGCCTAAAGCATAGGAGAACTTGTTTCATCAGGCTCGGGTTGCTACTTGCCAAATGCACTGTGTGATTTGATGTAGACGGGGTTCATTTACCCGTAGTTGATATGACGATCTTTAGTTGATATAGACGAAAGCACTTGGAGCAGCAGGTTGTACTAATAGGAAGCTAGTAGGTGGGGGGACTCTGGGGTGGCGGCGGCCACACCCAGAGCCATGGCGGAGTTACAGGGCGATCCAATGCAGAAAGGTACAGAGGGGTACCCTCTACAGGAGCACCGGTGGGTGCGAGAGCAGAATTATCCCCCAGGGAGATCCAAGCTGTGATGGATCCTGGAGGACCGACGGCGCCCCGTTAGTCTTTCAGGCGGTTGTAGACCTGAGCAACCGGGGGTTGCCACAACGCTCTGCCCCCCGAGGGGGGAGCGTGAGCAAGGGACGGAATAGAGGTCCGCCGAGGGGAGGGGTTAGACCTTCCCCCGAAACTGACAACGCCCCCGCAGTTAACACCCCGGGGGGGTTATGGCTCATCAGGTGGGCGGGTCGCGAGAGGCGGCCTGCTCTGGATCGACCCGTAAGATAACCCAACATGGGCATAATGTATATGCTAATAAAACTGCAACAACATTCTCCATCAAACTTGTGTTGTGTCGGTTATTGGTGGAGTGGTGTGTTGTATGAAGAAAGGTCTGGGGCTGGGCCGATATTGGCACTGTATTTCTGGTTCACTAGAGGGTGTTCTCACTGGACTCGTCAGGGGGCACCGCTCCACCAGTGCACGCGCTCACACAGAGCTCCTGGGGGCAGCCAGGCTGACTCTGCCCTGCCGTGAGCACTTACCTCCGTTGGTGCCCAGACGCATGTCTCCAGTCCAGGTGAGGGGGAGATAGAGAGAGAGAGCTATACTGTGAGGGGGAGCGAGAGTGTGCGGGAGAGAGGAAGGCGATGGGGCGGAGAGAGAAAGAGAGGGCTAGAGTGAGGGGGAAGTGGTGGGAGAGTGAGTGTGAGAAAGATAGAGGGTGGATGGAGGGAGAGGGAGAGAGAGAGAGACTGCCAGCAGTCAGTCTACAGGACGAGTGACTGCTCAGGTGAAGGCGCTGCTCGTCTAAGGGTTGTCCGGCTCCCACCACCTGTGATGGACTGAGGGGACCCGGGCCCTTGGGATCTGCATTAAGAGTACACCATGCTTCTGACCCGCCCAGCTGGACCCTATGGATGAACAGGTGTGTCATGTAGCGCCTCGGTGCCCCCGCCTGAGGATCACGGCAGCCCAGGTAAATATCACCAAAGCGCAGGAGGGGCCCACAAGCTCCTCTCTGGGGCACAAAAGCTTCCTCGATGCTTCAAGTATCGTCTGGTTCTTGGTGGTTCGAGAATAAGGTTCCTCGGATGAGGTATTAGCGCTTCGTGCAGCGAGGAGAACCCCTCATTCATTCATTCCTCTAGGGAGGCGACAAAAGGGGAAGAGTTGAATATTTAACTGAACATTCACTTTCTGTGAATCTATGAACGACTCTTGGACTCTGGGGCTGAAGTGCGCCTATTTCACTAAATAAATCCCTCATAATGATGTGACCGAGCCCAGGTCCACTGAATCCAGGTCATTAATGGTTCTCTCTGGCGCTCAGATTCCTCTTTTTTTAAATTAGTTTTTAGTGTTACGCCCCACATTTCCCATCTTAGTTCAGTCATAATAACCCCACATAGTTCCAATATCAATATACTGATGCATATCTCTGGGAGGAAGCAGAGCTTAAGCTGGTGAAGTGGCTTGAGATGCACAGAGGTACAGAGATGCTCAGAGGTACAAAAAGGCACAGAGGTACAGAGAGGCACAGAGGTACATAGATGCACAGAGGTACACAAAGGCACATAGGTACAGAGAGGCAGAGAGGCACAGAGGTATAGAGATGCACAGAGGTACACAAAGGCACAGAGATGCACAGAGGTGCAGAGAGGCACAGAGGTACAGAGATGCACAGAGGTACACAAAGGCACAGAGGTACAGAGATACACAGAGGTACACAAAGGCACAGAGGTACAGAGAGGCACAGAGGTACACAAAGGCACAGAGGTACAGAGAGGTACAGAGGTGCAGAGAGGCACAGAGGTACAGAGATGCACAGAGGTACACAAAGGCACAGAGGTACAGAGAGGCACAGAGGTACAGAGATGCACAGAGGTACACAAAGGTACAGAGAGGCACAGAGATGCACAGAGGTACAGAGGTACAGAGATACAGAGAGGTACAGAGAGACAGAGCGGTACAGAGATGCACAGAGGTACAGAGATACACAGAGGTACAGAGAGACAGAGCGGTACAGAGGTACAGAGAGACAGAGTGGTACAGAGATGCACAAAGGTACAAAGAGACAGAGCGGTACAGAGAGACACAGAGGTACAGAGAGACAGAGCGGTACAGAGAGACACAGAGGTACAGAGAGACAGAGCGGTACAGAGATGCACAGTGGTACAGAGAGACAGAGCGGTGCAGAGGTACAGAGAGACAGAGCGGTACACAGGTACAGAGAGACAGAGCAGTACAGAGATGCACAGAGGTACAGAGAGACTGAGCGGTAAAGAGATGCACAGAGGTACAGAGAGACAGAGCGGTACAGAGATGCACAGAGGTACAGAGAGACAGAGCGGTACAGAGGTACAGAAGGACAGAGCGGTACAGAGATGCACAAAGGTACAGAGGTACAGAGAGACAGAGCGGTACAGAGGTGCACAGAGGGACAGAGAGACAGATCATGTTAGAGGGATAGAACGGTACAGACGGTACAGAGATGTACAGAGAGACAGAGCGGTACAGAGATGCACAGTGGTACAGAGAGACAGAGCGGTACAGAGGTACAGAGAGACAGAGCGGTACAGAGGTACAGAGAGACAGAGCAGTACAGAGATGCACAGAGGTACAGAGAGACTGAGCGGTAAAGAGATGCACAGAGGTACAGAGAGACAGAGCGGTACAGAGAGACACAGAGGTACAGAGATACAGAGCGGTACAGAGATGCACATTGGTACAGAGAGACAGAGTGGTACAGAGAGACAGAGAGACAGAGCAGAACAGAGATGCACACAGGTTCAGAGAGACAGAGCGGTGCAGAGATGCACAGAGGTACAGAGAGACAGAGCGGTACAGAGAGACACAGAGGTACACAGAGACAGAGCGGTACAGAGATGCACAGAGGTACAGAGAGACAGAGCGGTACAGAGGTACAGAAGGACAGAGCGGTACAGAGATGCACAAAGGTACAGAGATGCACAGAGGTACAGAGAGACAGAGCGGTACAGAGTTGCACAGAGGAACAGAGAGACAGATCATGTTAGAGGGATAGAACGGTACAGAGATGTACAGAGAGACAGAGTGGTACAGAAATGCACAGAGGGACAGAGAGAAAGAGCGGTACAGAGATGCACAGAGAATGTTAGAGGGACAGAGAGGCACCAAGAGCTCAGAGAGTTACCGTGAGGTACAGAGAAGCACGGAGAGCCACAGAGAGGCCCAATGAGGTACAGAGCGCCACAGTGAGGTAAAAGAGTCACAGATGCTCAGAAAGGTACTGACGGGCACCAAGAGCTCAGAGAGCTGCAGTGAGGTACAGAGAAGAACAGAGAAACACTGAGGTTCGGTGTCACAGAGAGCAATGGAGGCACAGTTATGTACTGAGAGGCACAAACATGTACAGAAAGGCTCAGAGAGACACAGAGAGCAACAGTGAGGTACATAGACCTACAGAGAGACACACAGAGGTGTAGAGCGCAACAGCGAGGTACTGGGAGCGACAAAGAGGTAGAGCGAGACACAGAGAAGCACGGGAGGCCCAGAAAGCCACAAAGAGGCAACAAGAGCACATGGAGGTACAGGGAGGGACAGAGAGACACAGATAGATTTGGAGACACAGACAGGTACTGAGAGACACAGAACGCTACAGAGAAGCACAGAGAGGTTCCAAGAGCTCCGAGAGCTACAGTGAGGTGCACAGAGAGGCCCAGAGTGTCTCACAGAGGCACAAGAGCCACAGAGAAGCACAGAGAGGATCACATTTCCAAAGAGCCTCAGACATGCACAGCGAGGTACAGAGAGCTTCCAAGAGCTATAGTGAGGTGCAGAGTGCCTCAGAGAGGTATGGTGATCCAATCAGAGGGAGACAGACTCTCACCTCCCCCTCCTCAACCAGTTGATGGTTTACCTCATATCTGCAGGTCATCTGGAATTAATTCAATCGGACATCAAAACACAAAAAGAAGGGGCATCGGGCATCAACGCACCCTTCAAACCAAATGTGGAATTCTGGGGGGAATTTTAGATCCACTTTTCTCCATATTTGAATTCCTGGGCATACTCTCAGCTTCATGGAAAGGTTCGATAGTTTCTCCAATTCACAAAAGTCTAGATAAGTCCTTGGCAAAAAAGCTATTGTTTGGTTGCCCTCATCGACAATGAGGCAAAGTACTTTGCAGGGACATTGCAAGAGGAGCTCATGTCTTGGGCATCTGAGAACGCCATAATCCCACTCAATCAGATAGGGTTCTCTAAAACATCAGGCACTACAACTAACATCTTGGCCAAGCGATTGCTTTTTGGCATAGCGAAAGTTGCCAAGCTGCCCCTTCATCTCTGCTTCATCGACTTCAGAGCAGCCTTCGACCTTGTAGAACGGGGTATGCTCTAGGGCAAGTGGGCCCGTTGGAACATCACCCAGGCTCTACTGGACTTTCTTATCCTGCTCCATACGCACACATAGGTTCATGGTGAAGCTGGGTGCAGGAACACCTCTCCAGATGAATACCAACAAGCAAAGGGCTGAAGCAGGGGTGTGTTCTTGCCCCCCACCTTATTCAATCTCTGATGCAGATACTTTATACCTGCAACTCGCATGCCACTAGGTTAGGGGGCATGGCATTGTCCAGCTTTTTGTACGCAGACGATGTGGTCATGGTCAGTCACACACTCAGGTGGGTCTGTAACATCTCAACACATTGGAGGAATATTCCACTGAGAATAGTCTGAACCTTCATTTTGACAAAACACAAACAATGACAATCAACAATAATAGAAAAAGGAGACCGGTCTGGTATTGGGGAAGCACACGAATCCAGACTGCAGCTGAATATAAATACATAGGTGTAATTGTCGACAAAGAGGACCTATTTGCTTGTTAGAAAGAAGCAACCTAAAAGAAAGTGTTGGCAATGGCAGTAACACTAAAGAATCTTAACACCAAAGTGGCAGGGCCCACGCTGCCCCATCCTCCCCCCGCTGTATAATACAAGCCAAGTTATTACCAACCATAACATATGGCACTGAACTTCTCAGAGGTAGGGATGTTACAATACTGGACAGCACTCTAGTCAAATCATACAGAATCATCTATAACATCCCAAGCGACTCCTCGTCAGCACAGCTCAGTCAGGGTTCAGAGCCTCCCACAGCACCGAGTCTCCCCTGATAGAGGTTGTGGAGTCAATCAGGGAGTGTTTGGATGACGGCGGGAAAGCAGCGTTGGTTTTGCTTGACCTGTCAGTGGTGTTCAACACTGTCCCCCACTCCCTCCCCCTTTTCGTGGCTAACAGAGATTGGGGTGTCGGGTGCGGTGTGGGGATGGCTCAGATCCTACCCGGAGGGACGGGTTCAACAGATATGGCTCCCACCGTCCTCTACTTCTGCTCAGGTAGTGACCACAGGGGTTCTGCAGGGGTCCCCCCTCAGCCCCCTTCTTTTTCATATCTATGTCACACCTCTTCTGTACCTAGCAGAGGAACTTGGGGCTAAGGACATGGCCTATGCTGATGACACCCAGCTCCTTTTCACTCGGGATAAGAATGTGGACTTGGTCTCCTCTGCCCAACACTGCCTGTCCTCTATTTTTCATTGGCTAGCCGCAGCACAACTCAAGTGCAACAAAGAAAAATCAGCAATTCTCCTCTATGGAAAGTTCCCTCCGAACTTTAGAGATACTTTCTGGCCCCCCGAGTTCCCCAGCCCGACCTCTACAGGGAAGCCGGCCAAGAACCTTGGGGTGTGGTTCGAGGAAAATCTTTCCTTCGCCACACAGATCAAGAAACTTGTGGGGACCTGCTTTGGTCTTTTGAAATCATTGAGAACATTTCTCCCGCTCCTGCCTAGGAAGGCGAAGGAGTCTGTCATTTGTGCCCTTATTTTGTCTTGATTGGACTATACTAATGCCCTATATGTGAGTATTCCTGACTACTCGCTAAAAAAACTCCAGGTGGTCCAGAATGCGGCAGCCAGACTCCTTCTGGAAATTCCGGCCAGGGCTAGCATGAGACCTTACCTGCACTCTCTGCACTAGCTCCCGGTGGTTGAACGAGTTAAATTCAAATCCTTGGTTGTTGAATATTAGATTACGGAGTGAACATTACCAGCGCCATCTTGTCCCATTTTAGACCTTTGCGAGCACGTAAGCGGCCGCCATTTTAGAAACTATGGTCGCTCTTGTAACATTATCGATCAAACTTGCACGTCTCCCCGGCCTTGCGATCATCCCCTCGCGCACTGGCAATCCCCAAGCATCTGTCGGAGCCATAAAGCAGCTTCAGCGAGACCCAGCCCCAGAACCACATCCCGTGCGGAAACCACCTACCCTTTCATCTCATTCACGCAAACGAACCCTTTGATAACCCCTTCCCCTGTGCCTGATTGTCCAAACTGATCCCAAGCCGTCACCCAGCCCTGCGGAAGCGGTTTATTGTCCCCTACAGTAGGAATTCGCCTCTCTTCAAAGGAGCCGAGATTAATCAACGCCTTCACACCACAAGATCCGACCGATCACACATATTCCCATTCCCAGCGGAATGTCCAGCTGCGCTATACCCATCACATGCTGAGATTGGAGTGGGGACCTCTACTGTAGATATGTGTGGGAACGGGCCTGGAGCGGGGATTCCGGGGATGTCTTTTCCGTCTATCAAAGCATTGCCAAGAATGTGTTGTATGTAATAAAGCCATAAACCTGTGTATAAGAGGCCAGGCCTCAGAGAGGTTGAGAGAGAGCACCTCGAGAAGATACCCTTTTGTCCGATCTGACGTGTTCTGTTCCGGAGCGAATTAAACTCTGTTTCCCGCCTTCCAGTTTCCAGCGCCTGCCTCTTTATTTGATAAATCGTCGTAGTGGTTTAGAGGCGACTAACGCCAAAGCGGTCTCTAGGAAGGTAACCTGGAATAGCTGCTTTTCCACAATTGGCGTCCCAAACGTGGGGCCCATCAGCGACATGTGGATCCAGTGGGAGAGGTCCTGACGACAGAGTGAACGACTGCAACGATCGGGAAGAGCTCCCGCCTGATAGACCCTCGTCTGGCGGCCGATCATCCGAACTTCGCTGGTTCCGAACAGACCTCTCTCGAGTGATCTACGGTCCTGACTGGGGACCCTCAGGAACGCCGGGGCACTAACGGAAAATAGAGGACAACCGGGCGCTGGAAGTGGAAGACGAGAAAACTGTCAATACGGTCCGGGTAAGGTCGTGCAGCACGACTCTCTTTGTTTGATTGATTGTTTGGAAATACTAGTTAAATATTTATTGATTGAATCCCTTAACCTCGGTTGTTAAGCGACATTGGTTCTTCTTGAGACATTCTGTGTCTACAAACGGTGAAGAATAGGAATATTCTCTCTCCCTTTGTGAATAGTGAAGGATAGGTAGCACGGACTTTTTGTCCATATCGGTAAGGGCTGATAATACGCCGCGCCTATCTTCTCCCCACTGATTGATTGGTCCTATTGGTTCTTTTGAGATATTCCCTGTTTGCAAATAACGAAGAATAGGAATATTCTGTCTAGTCTTTGCAAGAAGTGAAGGATAGGTAGTGCGGACCTTTGTCCACTTTTGTTTGAAATACTTTTTATTCGTTATACGTCATGCCTATCTTCTCCCCACTGATTGGTAGTTGGTTCAGCCCGGACCGTTTATTAGAGGTAGATCATCCAGCTCCACTGGAGGGAACCCCTAATAAGGACATGTTCACGAAGTATGGATTAGTCGTCGTGGCCTACAGCAAGCTATGGCATAAAAATACCAAGAAAGATCGAGAAAGTCGTGGCCACTGATGGGATCTTTTGATATAAATAATATAGAAGCACTAGAAGCAGCCCTTCTTAAACAGAAAACCACGCCAACCATGCTCGATAGTCTAGGCATGTGGCGGAAAGAAGCAATGCAGCGTAAAAAGAGAGACGAAGCGAAGGTAGAAAAAGAAATGCGAAAAGCAGCCCACCTGGCTGGTCAGAAACTAGAGGAAAAAATAAAGGAGAGAGAGAGGATAAAGAAAGAACGGGAGTCCGAAACATCGGGCCAATGCCCTGTTAGAACACCCTCTGTACTTTACCCTGAGCTACCATCGAAGCAAAAGGCGAACGATGATTTACTCCTAGGTCCCCCAATCACCTATATGCCCCCTCCATATGCACCCTCCCATCCTATAGCTCAGCACCAACAACCCTCAACCCCTATGGAAGGTAGTGCCAGGGCCTCGGTACCCACGGCCTCCGCGCCGACCGAGCGTCTCGTACTAAACCCCGCATCAACTGAAGCTTCAAACCAGCCTGAAGCTGTAGGGAAGGAAATTACGAGAGCAAGCCGCTTGAACAGCCATGAACGAGCGGGTATTGACAAAATTGTGAAAACGCTAATAGACCGAAAAGAGACGGAAGAATATATTTCAGATATGTGGCACGTATACTAGCAGCCATAAACGACACTTTATTGTAGGATTTTGCTACCATACCCTCACAGCCTATGAGGAGAGATATCAGGATAAAAAACCTGAACGCCTTGTGAACTTGTACCGAAGGGTAGATGTAGGAGATGAGAGCGAGTGTGACGTGATGGAACTCTTCTCACGTACGATGGAAGTCTTCCGCCATCTCACTGAACAAGGACCGATAGCTAAAAACACGACTCCTGTAGTGACCGAACCCCCGATAGAAAAAATTGATACCATGATGCCGATAAAGGTGGCCGCTCCCTACTGGGTCCCCCCACGGGGTCAGGGAACTCATGACGACATTAACCACCAGGACGCAAAGGGAAGGGTAGTTTATAACTGGGTATACCAACCCTGGGATCGGCAGGACATCCTGACATTCCGAAAGACCTTACCGGACTTACGAAAGAACCCCACAGCCTTTTATACAGAACTAGGTACGGACCTAGGTTCCACAATCATGACTTTAGCAGACATCGACTTGTTTTTCGGGTTATGTCTACCAGTTGATGTGTGGAAGGAAATCCGGAAAGTCGACCACCTTGAGCTGTTTGGACATACCTGGAAACAACTTGATGACATAGATAGGCAACGAGATCCCGGACAGAAACCCTTAAAGACTATTTTAGAACTCCCCGACAAAATTGTTCAAAAGCTAAAAACATTGATCCCGAGAAAAAGGTAGACTGGTCAATTGTGACGGCGTGCCATCAGAAGCCCCAAGAAGATGTCTCTGAATACTTTTCTCGATTCGAGACAGTGTTTTCTGATTATAGTGGTCAGGACATGACCACTGCGACCGGACATCACCTGTTTGTCCAAAATTACATTAAAGGTCTGTTACAGGAAGTCTCACAGAAATTACAGACTAGCGAGAGTAGTTGGGTGGCCTCCAAGCCCGCGGCTATCCTTCAGATGGCCCAGTACTACGAGCATCAAAAGAATGAAAATGACAGGGCATCGGAAAAGAAGAAGAAAGACCTAAAAGAAAGAGTTATGATAGCACAGTTGCAGGGAGTGACGATAGGAAGGGAACCCTACAAAGGAAACTACCAACCAGCTACCCCTAGAAACCCACCTCCTAGAGATAACGCACCTGCATCCTACGCTGGACGTAGGGACTTGACCGAGAATCAATGTGCGTTTTGTAAAGGGATCGGACATTGGAAATTCCAGTGTCCGATTCTTTTAGAAATAACTAGGAATAAAGAGACGAGAGACTCCACGAACGATCTAAGAAATAATGGACGTGGGCGAGGACACCCGGGTGACTATAACAACGAAAGACTTAGTAGAACGAACACATTTGACCGACCCCGACAGAACCAGTGCCAACAGTCTGATCACAACAACACATATGACTTTGCATAGGACAGCCAAAGACAAGGAAGGGATCCAGTCGAGCTCTATGTTGACCAGCAAGATCCTTATGTCACCGCTAAGGTCCTAGGCACGAAGTCTCTATTTTTGGTAGACACAGGAGCAACACGTAGTGCTTTATCCAAACAACTGATTCCAAGGGCACCCTTGTCTGGCTCACATGTAACATCGATAGGCTTCGATGGAACGCCCTCCGCAAATCCCTTGTCCACACCAATCCCTTTTACTTTGGAAAACCACACTACTGACACGACATTCCTGCTGTCCTCCAACACTCCTGGCGCCATTATGGGTCTTGACTTACTGAAGCATTTTCGAGCCACCATTAGATGTTCACCCGGCGGAGTCCGAGTCATTTTGTACGACAATCCCATTATCCCAACCAGCTCGGACTTTATCCCACACGACATATGCTCTCTGTGACTGGCGCCGACATATCATTGCTTGACACCTTACCCCTGTACCTGTGGGCAAAGACCGACTCAGACGTAGGACGAATGATGATTGACCCCGTGCACATAACCGTTCGACAGAATGCAATGCTCCCAACACTCCCGCAATATAGGATATCTCCCGAAGGCGAGAAAGCACTGATAGAGATTATTCAATCCTTAGTAGATGCAGGAATGGTAGAGGAGGTGGTCAGCAATGTTTGTAACAGCCCTATCCTACCGATCATCAAGAAACAAGGAGAGGGTGATGAGAAAGCGTACCACTTCATCATCGACCTCCGAGAGGTTAACAAGGTAGTCGTGCCGCAATACCCTGTGGTCTCCGACATCACCACCATCCCGACCCTGATCCCGTCCACTGCCACCACTTTCACTGTCATTGACCTCAAGAATGCCTTCTTCTCCATCCCCATCCACCCTGACAGCCGCTACCTTTTCGGATTTACCCTAAAATCCCGCTCGTATAGATTTTGTCGAGCACCCCAAGGCTACACCGAAAGTCCCAGCATCTATAGCCAAGCCCTCAAGAGACAGCTAGACGCAGTCCAGTTGCCGGATGGAGTGGTGTTAATTCAATACGTAGATGATATCCTCTTAGCAGCCGAAACCACTCCACTTGCAGTCACGGCCACCATCCAGCTCCTACATTTCCTTGCTGAGAATGGTCACTAGGTTTCCAAGAAGAAATTGCAGTTTTGTCAACCCCAAGTGACATACCTAGGCCACCTTTTGTCCAAAGAAGGGAGGAAACTTACGCCCGATAGAATTCAGACCATTTTGGAAACTCCTGTCCCTAAAACCCAGAAGCAAGTCCGCTCCCTGGTAGGCCTCACCTCCTTATGTCGACAGTGGTTACCGAACTTCAGCCTCATTGTTAAGCCATTACTGGGGGGCGTGGCTTGGACGCCGATCGGGATGGCGGCGTGAGCTTGCAGCTCCGTGCATGGTCCCGCTATTTCTCCTGAAAACTACACCTTTGGCGTTCCCTGCACGGCGATCTCGTTGTGCGAAGTGTTGAGGAATCATCGGAGAGCAGCTGAGGGCTCTCGGGAGACCGAATATAACGCTGAGACCCGATAGTGGAGGCCGGAGGTGCTGCGCCGAGAGGGAAGAAAATGGCGGCGTAGAGGGTCGGCGGTCTCTTCTCAAGGGGTGTTATGACCGGATTTTCTGATTAGATGGGATCAGCCCCTAGGGGCCCCTCCAACCCAGCCAGAACGTAATCACATCCCTCCTCAGGACCAACTATCCAGGCACCTGGGTACCTACCTGAGGATGGGGAACTCGCAATATACAAGCTCATATTATTAAGAACACCACTAAATCTATAGGGATACTAAGAATACTCACTGATTACTAGGGATATCCATACCCTACACCACACTTATATTCACATCAGTTGGTCTCGCGGCCACCCCGACCCAGACCGGTCTACCCTAGGGCAGATATGACACACAATCCGGTGCGTCTACACATGGGCCTGCAGAACCCAATGCTCCCTTTTCCAAACGGTTCGCAATCCGGCAAACCTACACGCCAGTCTCCCACCTGACGCTCTCACTTACGCAAGCCACAATCTTGTGGGTATCCACGCTGGTCTCCTACCCAACGTTCTCACTAACGCCGCATATCAACGACGACCACATTCCTATGAACACCTTTATATATATATATATTGGGAAGTCTCTTCACTAAGGGTCTGCTACTACAATATTAGGAGTTAGCCAATTAATATAATGTACCTCTTATTCTTGGCATCATAGGTCCACTCACTCCCTATTTATGTGATCACCACTTACCTGATTGGGATTACTCATCCATTCATGTACCTAGTAAACACCTAGGAGATACATTTACCTAGATTGAACAAGGATATAAGGCACTTTACAGTTTGGTTTTATTAGAACAATATAAACATTTACACAGATCTGTAACTGACAAAGACTATAGGTAGAACACACCGCTGAAAGAGAAAAGAATTAAACATACAATAGCTTAGGGAATAAGGACAAGATTAAGGGTGGAGTTCACCTGATTAATGTGAAGTCTTGTTCTAACTGTCATCTGGGTTCCTCTCTCGTCTGTGCCTTGGCTCATCTCAGACTCTCTCTCTTTCCTGCACTCTTGGGTACACCTCTGCGCTGATCACTTTGCACTGGACTCCTCTCCCCCACGAACTGTCTCCACCTTCCAGCTTCAATCTTAATGGTTCCTGCCGCTCTGATCACCGTTCATTCCACTAGCTTATTCCCTCTGTCTCTGCACCAATGTCCAAATAACTCCATCTGCTCCCATAGGTTAGTCCACGATCTCTCCTCCGTCTCTTCTAAAAGGCATTACGTCAGACTCCAGCTATTCACACCTCCTCCTGATAAGTAACTGCTTCTGACTGCTTCCTTCAGTTCCAGCTCATTATTCAACTCAGCTCTCTCCAGCTTGAACCCTCTCTCTCTCTGCCAACTCCACTCCACTGCTTTCCACTCCTCCACCTGAACACGACTGACTGGCACCGCCACCTCCACTCGACTCGACTCACTGACTCCGCCTCTGCACTTCACTGATATAGAATGCTGTTTCCTCATGGAAAGTTCCAGCCAGCAGCTTCCTCCCACCAATCCCATGCACCAGGCTCCTTGCGCTAGACGCTCCCACAGTGACCAGTCTGCTTGTTTCGTCTAGAGACCTGAGCCCGGGAACAATTCCTGATTAGATTCAGCTCTGGCCGGTTCTCTCCGGTTCGCTTAGGGCGAACAACAGCCTTAACTATAAACTTTGCCTTTACCCTGAAAAGCCTCTCAGCTTCATCAAGATGGAGTCCCTCTAGCTCTAGGCCTGTAGGCCTGAAAGGGATGAAATGCCCCTTAGCTCTGTCAGAATACCTACATAAACCATACCAATGTGTCTAATATGTCAAAGCCAATAGGCAATAGACAGGTTTAAGTCAAGCTATCATCATATTAAGCAGCTATCCTCTTCTAGGTCTGGAAAAAAGGGCTTAAAAGGGCCAACACAGGCTAAGAATACCTATACTAGATGTGAGCAAGATTAAGGTCTATATCACTGCTAAATAAAGCCAAAAACTCTGCCATTACAAGGGGCGAGGCGGACCAGAATCGAAACGAAGTGTGAGCTGGTGAAGCTAGGGCCCGCCTGAACGGGTCTAGGGAGTGGACTTGGAGGTGCGGGGGCCCGCGTTGGACTGAGGAACAGTTTACACGACATCCGCCTCTATCCTCCCCTCCCCCCCAACCTCGGCCTTGGTGATTGTGAAACGGGCGGCCCCGGCTTCCAGTGGCTTTCAGCACCGTCGGAGAGGGTCACGGCTCGGCAGCCCAGTTGGGGTGTTTGCACTGGGACCGGCAATAGAGAGCAAGGCTCCCGAGACGGGGATCACGAGGCCAGGAGGAAGGCCTGTGGCGGCCGTATGACGACGCCCGAAGCAACTAAGATGGCGGCTACTGGCGGGGCCGCCGACGTGGAACAGGGCCGGGACGACTCGACTGCGCTGACCCGAGATGGCGAGGCCCGGGCTTCCCCGTTGGTGACGGAGCAGGAACAGAGGCTGAACCAGCGACTGGACAACATTTTGGAAGCAATAACTGCGACTAAGGAGGCTTTGCATCAGGACATTGCACAGGTCGCCACAGGGCTGGGTCTCCTGAGAGCGAACCATGCCAAGCTATCGGACAAAGTGAAAGATCATGAACAATTGCTTCAGGAACTGAAGCCGGTGGTGGTGACCGCGGAACATAAACTGACAGATATCCTCAGCCGCCTGGACACACTAGAGAGACGAACAGAGGATGCAGAAAGTCGTAATCGGAGGAACAACGTGAGGGTTGTAGGCCTTCCGGAGAAAATCGAAGGGGACGACGCAGTGGCCTATATGGAGAACTGGTTCAAAACGGTGGTGGCACCAGAGGGCCTATCTCCCTTCTTCTCCCTGGAACGGGCACACAGAGTGCCAGCTCGCCCACCGATGCTAGGCCGACCACCTAGACTGATGGTGGTGAAATTCCTGCACTATAAAGATCTGGACCTGTTAATACAGAGGGCTCGCACATTGGGCCCCTTTCAGGTGGACAATAGTCGGCTTACGATCTTCCCGGACTACACACAGGAGGTCTAAAAGAACAGAGCGTCCTTCCTAGCGGTAAAAAAGGAGCTGAGGGAGGAAGGCATTCAAAACTCCTTGCTCTTCCCGGCTAAACTACGTGTTATCCTTGATGGGAACACCCAATTTTTCCAGACCCCTGATGAAGCGTGGTCGTGGCTTGAGTTGTATCGAGCCGGCATGGACCGGACCGGTAAAAATCAACGGTAGAGACCTAAACCGCTCCAGATCCGAAAATCGCAACGAATCCTTTCACGAAACAAGCTCAAGAGAGCGGGGCGGGAGGGTCAGATGGCCGCGGATAAGAAGGGGGCGCTGGCTGCAACAGCGAGTATCACGAGGTCGCAACAGGAGAGGGAACTGGTTGAATCGGACTCTGGTGAGGACGGAGGCAGAACTGGAGAAGAACTATCGGAGGCTGAGAGTTCGAAGGGCCCTGCGGTTACCCCACAGACATCTGATGGACTCTTTAATGAGTGACTATTAATTGGGCTTGCCGATTTCGTTGTTTCTACGGGGGCAGGCTCTGCTAGTGATTGAAGGGCCGGCAGGTATGGTGGTGCACAAACAGTGTGGGATGGGAGGCGCGGGGCGGGGGCTCCGCCTGCCCTGGGTCGGCGATAAATCACCCCCTTGTGGCCCTTAAGGCCTTCTGTGGTGGCGACCACAGATTAGACTGATGTGTGTTGTGTTACAGGTTTGGAACAGGGCTGAAACTGGGTTATTAGGCTCTGTCCTGGGAAGTGGGGTTTGGGGAGTTTTTTCAACAGCTATGCTGGGGAAAGCAACTGCAACGATGTGGGCAGCAACTAGTTGCTATTGAATTGGTACAGTAATGATTACCATGGGGACGTTACCTAATTTGAAATGCCTAACATGGAATGTCCGGGGACTGCGAACAATGGTCAAACGCCACAAGGTGCATGCTTATCTGGTGAGGCGGGGTGTCCAGATTGCAATGTTACAGGAAACTCACTTAACTAAGCAAGAATGCACTGCACTACAGAAGAGGTGGCGGGGTCAGGTATTTGGTACCACTTATTCAGCGTTTGCTAGAGGGGTGCTGATATGGGTAAGGGCGGGCATACCGTTCCAGGTTACGAATCAGTTGGTGGACCCTGAGGGTAGATATGTGGTGGTGGAGGGGTGGTTATATGGCAGGGATGTGGTTTTATGCAGTGTATAAGCCCCAAATGTTGATCAGGCTCACTTTTTTGATGGCCTTACGAGCTCACTGGCCTATTTCCTGGCAGGCCCCATAATCCTAGGAGGTGACTTCAACTCGATTACTAATGTGGCGCTTGATAGGTCGCACCCACCGCTGGCTGATTCACTGGTACGCAGGTTAGCCACACATAGGAAGGATTGGCAAGAGAGGTGGGGATTGCTAGATGTTTGAAGGGAGCAGCATCCTGATAGTAGGGATTATTCCTTTTTTTCGGCTCTCCATGCATTACACGTCAGGATAGACTCGGTCTTGTGTAGTAGCTCCCTGGCTGCCATGGTCACCCATACGGAATACCTGACCAGGACCATCTCAGATCATAATCCCTTGTTGGTCTTGGTGCAGTGGCAACGTGCGAGATCAGCGGTTCCAACATGGCGGCTCCGGCCGGACACCTTAGAGGATTCGGTGTTTAGTGACACGGTTCAACAGGGCATAGAGCACTACTTTGAGGAAAACGAGGGTTCAGCCAATACCAGATCCACAGAATGGGATGCGATGAAAGTGGTGGTGAGAGGAGTATGCATGGGCAGGTTCTCGAATGCACGAACGTCAGTTTTGAATGCACTTGCAAAAGCGGAGGAGGTATTAAGGGACTTGGATCAGGCGTAGGCCAGAACTACCGGACCTACAAGACCGGTTATTAGAGGCTAAAGAGGTAGTGGCGACCGAAACGGAACGGCTGCGGAGTTATGATTATAAGCAATACGCCATTAAAGCGCATGCCGAGAGGGATAAAGTAGGTACGCTGCTTGCTAGGATTGCCAACCCGTAAATTAGAGGCTGTCCAATTATGAGCATAAAAACTGATTCAGGGGAGATGTTTTATTCGCAGGCGGCGGTGATGGCGCGTTTTCGGTCTTATTACGCGAAGCTGTATGAATGCCACTTAGAGGTGGAGGCCTCGGAAATCAGAGCATACCTGGACTCAGTACCGCTCCCAGTGCTGGATGACGAAGATGCGAAGGAGTTGGGGGGGCCTATAACGCTAACGGAAATTAGAGTGGCCATTAAACAAATGGCAAGGAACAAAACGCCTGGGGTAGATGGCCTGCCGATCGAATTTTATCAAAAATACGTGGATATTTTGGCGCCCAGACTATTGGTGGTATATGCGGAGGCTGGAAGATTGGGATACCTGCCCAGATCAATGACGGAGACACTGGTAGTACCGCTGCTGAAACCCGGGAGAGAGGCATCTGATGTGACGTCCTATAGGCCTTTGTCCATGCTGACGGTGGACTATAAGATATTGAGCAATGTCCTAGCCACCAGATTAGCTCCACACATGACAAGACTGGTGCACGGGAACCAAGCAGGGTTCATTCCTACTAGGAACACAACGCTAAACATACGCCGACTAATCAGGATATTGGACGGTGCTGCGGACACTGATGAAAGACAGGCGGTCTTATCAGTTGATATTGAAAAAGCTTTTGATAGCCTTGAATGGGCTTACTTAGATGAGGTACTGGGGAAGTTTGGTATAGGTGAGGGGTTTGGTAGATGGACGAGAGTGTTGTACTCATCGGCCACGGCAAGGGTGCGCCTGGGCTCAGTTGTATCTTCGGATTATCCGGTCCGTAGAGGGACGAGACAGGGGTGTTCGTTGTCCCCGCTGCTGTTTGCACTGGCAGTGGAACCATTAGCAGCGAAGGCTAGGTCGGGAGCCATGTATCAGGGGATCGAACAGGGGGGGCAATCACACTACATATCTCTGTATGCAGACGATTTGTTGTTATACCTGGCAGATGTGGAACAGGCTCTAGCGGGAGCGATGGACATGTTGTCCAGGTTTGGTCAGTTGTCGGGACTTAAGGTGAATTGGAATAAAACTTGTATCTTTCCGCTTAGGGCGGACACACAATGTCCCCCTCGTGTGTTGGGTGTGATCTGGGAGCCATCTTGCTTCACGTATTTGGGAGTCCGCATCTATCATGAGGTCGCGCATCTGTTGGAGGGTAACATAGGGCGTTGTATACGTGCGCTGAGAGGTTGTATATCCTTCTGGGCCTCTCTCCCTTTGTCAGTGTTGGGCCGAGTGGCACTACTGAAAATGGTGGCGCTCCCGAGGTTGCTCTATTACTTCCGCACATTGCCCATCTGGATCCTCAGCGGATCTTTAAAGAACTAAGGATGTTGCCAACGGACTTCCTTTGGGGTCATGGACGACGCAGAGTAGCATTGAATACTTTGCTTAGACCCAAGCTCGAAGGGGGGATGGCAGTCCCCGATTTTGAGCTGTACTATTTGGCGGCGCAGCTCCAAATATTCACACAACACGTGGCCAGGGAATACAGAGGGCCGGAACACGAAAGAGGGACTGGTATACAACGTCACATCCTGGCCTACATAGTTATGCAACAGAAACTAGAGTTAAGGGGCCTTACTGTAGAAGAAAAGACGATCAGGTTGTGTTGGCACAGGAGTTTGAAGAGGACAAAGATGTCCCGGCCTTATGCCCCAGAGATACCACTGGGAATGTTGACTGTGCTGCCACATGGAGGTGATTGGTCTCCGCTGTCGGAATGGGAGGAGTTAGGTTTACAGATGATGGGAGATCTGTTTGTGGATGGACTGTTGGTCCCCTTTCAGATGTTGCAGGAACAGTTTGGTCTACCGGATGGGAGCTTCCTTTTGCATGCGGCGGTGGTGGCGGCGATACAGAAACACTGGAAAGGAGGGCTCCTCGAGCCAGAAACGACCATGGCCTGCCAATATGTAGTGATGGCCGCGGGTATGTTTAAAGCGGTGACTTGCCTATATAACAGGATGTTGCATGAGGGATTGGAGCCGCTTCTGGTGCTGAAATCGAAATGGGAGGATAGTATAGGTAGGCCCATTCCGGACACGGTGTGGGGACATATTCTGAAGCGAACATGGAAGGGGACAAGGAATGCACATTTTCAACAGGTACACTTTTACATCCTACACAAGGCTTACCTGACCCCGGAAAAGATCAAAAGATACTTCCGGGTACATGAAGCACTATGCCCGAGGTGCCTGGCGCCAGAGGTTGACATAGATCACCTGTTGTGGGGCTGTCCAAAGGTGGGGACGTACTGGCTGGAAGTGGGGGAACTTTTGAATGTGGTGACTGATCGGGAGGTGGAATTTGACATGGCGGCGTGTCTATTGCTCTGGTTTCCGCACACAAAGAACACAAAAGTAACTAGCAAATTCATTGATCTGGGGCTCATATTGGCGCAAAGAGAAATTACTTGGCACTGGAAGTCTAAGGAGGGACCGTCGGTGAGGAGATGGGTGAATGAACTGCTGAAATGGTCTGAATGTGAGAGTGTGCTCCGGATGAGACAGGCTGTCAGGATTAATAATGACAAGAGCTTGGAAATGTCAAGGGCATGGGAGACGATAGTCCAGGCGTTACGTGACTACATGGTGGAGGACGAAGAATAGACAAATTGTATACCCGGGGCTCCATGAGGCTTGAGAGAGCAAAGGCACCACTCGATCTGTAGCGAGATCCACAGAAGTGTTAGCAAGACCAGGCCCACATCAGCAGCGGTTGCGGGGAGGGGAGGGGAGAGGGTGTTGTTTGGGGGATGTGTTAGGCACCGAGGCCATGTTCAGGGAGACACTGCAGTTGAACCTAGGGTTAGGCACGCTTCCAAGGGTACCGAGAGGGCCCAGACAGGCTGTGAGGGTGATAGTAGAGATACCCTAGGTCGACACGATAGGCGTTCATTGGTAGATAGGTATGGGACCAGGATTACAAGTGCGAAGTCGCTCATATGGATCGCTGGAGCATGCTGGCTGGTGTAAGGGGAGGGTCGGAAGTTTAGGAGGGTAAAATGCAGATACAGAATGATGTTATTGACCAGATATCCCTCTGGGAAATTCACTGTGATGTTCTTGCTGGAAGTACGGATTGATGCGCCGCCCGGCCTCCGGGTTGTGGGCTAAATGGCTGTGTACGATATTCTGCTTACTTTATCTATGCATTAGGACACCATAAGTGTACTGGTTAATCTATTTTGTGTACTAGTTTCTAATTCTGCAATAAAAACAAATTTAAAAAAAAATAAAAATTGTTAAGCCATTACTTTCCCTCCTAGCCAAAGATGTCCCCTTCTCACTCCCTTGGACCCCCGAATGCCAATCTTCCTTCAAAGAATTGCGAGATGCCCTCTGTTCAGCTCCTGTCCTAGGAACCCCAGACTATTACAAACCTTTTTCCCTTTATACTCACGAAAGTGAGGGATGCGCTTTATCTGTCCAGACACAATCCATTAGTTTCAAACAACGCCATTGCGCTTACTTCTCCGCCACTCTTGACCCTGTAGCCAGAGGTCTGCCTGCCTGCCTCCGAGCCGTAGCTGCCGCTGCGGTCTCCATCCGACAGGGTGAAGGAATTGTACTCTCTAACCCCCTCACCGTGCTGGTACCCCATTCTGTTGATACCCTCCTGAACCAGACCAAAACCCAACATCTGACTAGCGCACGACTGACTGGGTACGAACTGACTTTACTGGCACCCCACATAACTTTGAAAAGGTGCACCACTCTGAATCCAGCAACCCTATTACCCTTGCCCGAGAATGACCCCAATGTCGCTCCCCTTCATGACTGTGTGACCCTCACTGACGAACAGACCAGGAGCAGGGTAGATCTCCGAGATACTGCTTTCCGGGAACCTGACGGCGAACTGTGGGTGGATGGTTCATGCATTAAACTCCTTGACGGTACCACTTCCACTGCATACGCTGTGACCACAGCCCAAACTGTTGTCGAGACTGCCCGCATCACACAACGATCTGCACAAGCAGCATAACTGATTGCCCTAACACGAGCATGCATCCTAGCATCGGGGATGACCGCTAACGTATACACAGACAGCCAGTATGCCTTAGGGGTGGTTCATCATTTTGGGCTCCTTTGGAAGGAGAGGGGATTCCTGACCTCACATGGCACACCGATCTTGCATGGAGACCTAGTCTCCGCCCTGACCGAAGCAGTCCTCCTCCCCAAACAGCTAGCGGTAATCAAGTGCCAGGCACACAAGAAAGTCACGGACATCATAGGGCAAGGGAATGCACTAGCCGACATCACTGCACGAACGACAGCTGAGAATAGGACGACTACCCGCATGTACATAACTCGGTCTCAAGGAGAGAAATGGAAAGACGCTAGAGAGACCATAAGAGACATTCAAGCAACTAGCACCCCACACAAACTGACTGAATGGGCACGGGTAGGACTAAAAGACGATGAAGGCTGCTGGAGAACGAAAGACACTGACAAATGGTTGTTACCCAATTCTTACCTGATCCCCATACTGACCATGGCATATTCCCCTGCACACATAGGATCCGCCCCCATGATTGAACTTGTTTCTAAAGTTTGGCGGAACGACAAGATAGCTGACGCAGCAAAACGCCTGGTTCAACAATGCCTGATATGCCTGCAACACAATCCGGGGAAAGGGACTGTAGTACCCCGGGGAGGGTTTGGGGTCCCCGACCAACCCTTCGAAGTCCTCCAAATGGACTACATTCAGCTAGAAAGGTGCCATGGCATAAAGTACGTACTGGTTATTGTGTGTGCATTCAGCAAATTGGTGGAAGCCTACCCCACTCGAGACAACACCGCCATCACCACTGCTAAGGTGCTGTTGAAAGAGTTCTTCCCCCGCTACGACCTTTGTCGAATTTTGTGGAGCGACAACGGCCCCCACTTCGTAGCCGAAGTTATCCAACTCATACTGAAAGGGTTGGGTGTAAAACAAAAGTTCCACACGGTCTTCCACCCCCAATCTGCAGGTCTAGTGGAACGACATAACGCCACACTAAAACTCAAATTAGCAAAATTAGTTGCCACCACAGGACTGAAATGGCCAGACGCCCTCCCACGGGCACTGCTATCCATGCGCTCCACCCCCACCAAGCACCACTTAACCCCCTACGAAGTTGTCTTCGGCGGACCTATGAACATATGGGCCTCGCCGAAGCCGACGTCCATCCATGATGTCCCAGACATCCTAATGTCTGATTATCTGCATAATTTAACAAAAACACTAACTGTTATCCACCAACAGGTGCAGCAAGCCATTCCGGACACATCCAGGGGCCCCGGACACGACATCCAAAACGGTGATTTTATACTGATCTGGAACTTCCAGAGGACAAAGAGTCTGGAACCCAGGTGGACGGGCCCCTGGCAAGTCCTGATCACCACTCGAACAGCGCTCCGGGTGGAAGGCAAGAGGAATTGGCTGCATACGCATCACTGTCGGCGGATCTCACCAACCCTACCAACGAACGAAGACGTGGACGCTCAAGAAGAACTCCTGAAGAAAGACCGACCGGCCCTGAGTTGCTACCCTGACCCAGAGACACTTGAACTGACTGAGTCTCCCTATCCCACTGTGCCAACCAGGGAAGGGTACAACTTGCGACGGAAGGGGGGTGGGGGGGATTCCGGTAAAGCAGGCCACTAACTGAGTCAACAGTCTCAGAACAGCAGCTAACACTACAAAGGCTGCCGGGAGAGACGCCAACAAAGTGTGTGGTTCTGCCTGCTACCGGGCCCTCCTGAAAGTGATGGAAGCCCTCAACTTGAAGGTGATGGAAGCAACCGGACGTCCGAAGATCAACTACAGAAATCCTAAGACTGAAAAACTGCATCGAACAAAGACAATTGCCCTCTTCATTTTTTTCCTCTTCTGCCTCCTTCTAATGGCCACCCTCTGGGTTGTGGAAGAAAACGTACCGGCCCATGAGACTTTGATACCTACTGTGCAGCCCTCCACCAAAAGAGAACACTATCTCATTTCACTTCCACCCCAACTCCGAGAAAGACGTAAGGAGTTCTGGAACAACTCCTTTGTGCAATTGCTACACCAGCACAACCTCACTGCCAATGCCACCAACTGCTGGATCTGTGGGCTACTGCCACATGCAACTGAACATCCTATCCCTTTCATCCCTTTGCCCTTCTCCGTTCATGGGTCCTGCCTTGCCTGGCTGATGCTCCTGCAGGAGAGTTACAAGGACAATGCAACTTCTGGCGAAACCTTTTCACGCTTTTACGATGGATTCTGGCTGGGAAAAACTGGAAGAACCTCCACTCCCTTGTGTCCCCAAACCTCAAACGCAACACTACAGCTGAACATTCCGGAGAAAGAACGGCTCGAGATGCAGATTTTCAACAATCCGGCCAGACCCACCTTTTCATATCTACGCAAACGGACTGCTGCAACTCTGACTGTGGCCCTATCTGTGGTAAATGTCTCTGGCTTTGTTTGCATCGAGGGCCTAGGGACCAAAATTGTGGGCCACAGCTTCTGTCCCATCAGAAGAACTCTGAACACTGCTGATCCCCCTTCATTTGTAGCATCTCCGAACATGTACTTTGTCTGTGGCACCAAAGCCTACACCTGGCTCCCTAAAGGCTGGGGAGGCACATACTACATCTCCTTTGTCCTTCCTCCCACCTATGTGGCACCAGCAGCATACCACAGGCAGAAGCGCTCTTTGGACATAGAACAAGCAGATTCCACTTCTTCGCAGTTCCTTGATGCTGCGAAGGGACTCATTCCTTTCTGGGGTCCGATGTCAAACAGTCGGACCATCCGTCATTTGACCCAAGCAGTCAAAACAGCATTGAACGTCACGACCGGCATCCTTGCTAATAACACAGCTGAGCTGCAGGCGGTCCGCCTCGTGGCTTTTCAGAACCGCCTCGTGCTCGACGTAGTACTGGCGGACCGCGGAGGAGCATGCCGCATCATCGGTGCCAGCTGTTGCACCTTTGTCCCAGACTATTCACCTTCCGTTTACAAGGCAATAGAACACCTCCACAGACTATCTGCGGAAATCCATCAGGAACAGGACGGCTGGACACTCGGAGGCTGGTTTTGGACTACTTTGAAAGATTGAGGCTGGAAATTATTGATAATTGTTTTTGTGCCAATTCTTGTTTTATGTGGGTGTTGTCTGGGGATACAATGCATACCGTCCTTGTGCTCTCTGTTTGCAAATTCATTATGCCCTAAGACTTTGGACAATAGATCTGAACACATGAAAGCTTTGTACGAAACAGAGATCCACCACATAATGAACATTGACATAAATTATCAAGATGTCGGGGTATGTTCAAAGGGTACACTGTTGAATATTAGATTACGGAGTGAACATTACCAGCGCCATCTTGTCCCATTTTAGACCTTTGCGAGCACGTGAGCGGCAGCCATTTTAGAAACTATGGCCGCTCTTGTAACATTATCGATCAAACTTGCACGTCTCCCCGGCCTTGCGATCATCCCCTCGCGCACTGGCAACCCCCAAGCATCTGTCGGAGCCATAAAGCAGCTTCAGCGAGACCCAGCCCCAGAACCACATCCCGTGCGGAAACCACCTACCCTTTCATCTCATTCACGCAAACGAACCCTTTGATAACCCCTTCCCCTGTGCCCGATTGTCCAAACTGATCCCAAGCCGTCACCCAGCCCTGCGGAAGCGGTTTATTGTCCCCTACAGTAGGAACTCGCCTCTCTTCAAAGGAGCCGAGATTAATAAACGCCTTCACACCACAAGATCCGACCGATCACACATATTCCCATTCCCAGTGGAATGTCCAGCTGCGCTATAGCCATCACATGCTGAGATTGGAGTGGGGACCTCTACTGTAGATATGTGTGGGAACGGGCCTAGAGCGGGGATTCCGGGGATGTCTTTTCCGTCTATCAAAGCATTGCCAAGAATGTGTTGTATGTAATAAAGCCATAAACCTGTGTATAAGAGGCCAGGCCTCAGAGAGGTTGAGAGAGAGCAGCTCGAGAAGATACCCTTTTGTTCCATCTGACGTGTTCTTCTCCGGAGCGAATTAAACTCTGTTTCCCACCTTCCAGTTTCCAGCGCCTGCCTCTTTATTTGATAAATCGTCGTAGTGGTTTAGAGGCGACTAACGCCAAAGCGGTGTGTAGGAAGGTAACCTGGAATAGCTGCTTTTCCACATGGTCACGGCCCATCGTGCTCTTCATGGGCTTGGTCCCATCTACTTACAGAAACGCTTCGCCTTCTACACCCCTGCACGTAATCTGCGCTCTCTGCCTCAATACCTTGCTCTGGTCCCCCGCTTCCAATGTCAGAGGCTTGGAGGCAGCTCCTTGGGGCGGAAAAATACTGTTGCCTGGAACGCTCCCCCTCTCACACTTCGGAATATCCAGGACCCACGGATCTTCAAGACGAACCTGAAAACCTATCTCTTTGCCTAACTTTCTGATGGTTACCTCTCTCCACTCCGCGCCGGGACACTTACGAATATCTGTGCGCAATACAAATTAAAATAACAAATATAACACAGATCCGACTGGAGTTCGGCTTGCAAAGGCAGTCTCTGGCCAGGCAAGGATCTTTTATAGTCTGCTGGATCAAAATCAAGAAGGAAGCCCCCAACACCTTAAATCATCATGTATCGCAGGAGATGCAGCATAGAGATACCTCGCCCCCCAGAGCCCATCTCCAGGAATCCGTCACAGCCACTGGCTGACCCAGCTCTGAGAAGCATCCATTAGCCACACTGCTTTTAAAACAAGCATTTGCAA
Organism: Lissotriton vulgaris; assembly: GCF_964263255.1. Lineage (NCBI taxonomy): Eukaryota > Metazoa > Chordata > Amphibia > Caudata > Salamandridae > Lissotriton > Lissotriton vulgaris. Next base: position 44,193 of record NW_028252567.1, on the reverse strand, counting down.
TGCAATAGGTCTCCCATTTGCAAGAGTTAGAGCTATTGGCGTTGTAAACGTAAATCTTTTTTACTTATGTGTTTTGGAGTGGAATGGATGTATGTAGTGTGCAGTGGAATTATATGGATAGTAATTATGTGGTGTTTAGTGTCTAGGAACTATGTGAAGTGGGACTTTGTGTTATGGAGACTATTTATATGGTATTGTATTTTGTGCTGTGGATTGTTATGTAGTGGACTTTAATTGTGTGGTGTGATGTTGAATTTTGGGGTGTGATGTGGAATTATGTGGTGTGATGTGAAATTGTGTGGTGTGAATTGTATGTATGTGGTGTGTTATGTAATGGTGTTGTTTTGTATTATGTGGTTTCTTGTTGAATTATGTGGTGTGTATGGAAATGTATCAAGTTAATTTGTGAGGCATGGAATTGTGTGGTTTTGAGTGAAATTAAGTTGATTGGAATTATGTGGTAGTAGTGAGAAAATATATGCACTCTCAATGAGTGCTTAAGACCAGAAAAAAGCAGTTCTCTAAAAGTAAGCAATGGAATGACAAGTACATTCGGAATGCTCCAGGGGAGGAACAGACAAAATAGACTAGGCACACCATCAAATTAGAAGCATGAAAATTAGAATGACTGTATGGCCAACCAATGGTTAGCAGTGGGCTGTCTGCAAGCCCCTTTATGCTCTCCGTAAAACCACAATCCGACAGCTGAACAAGTATGTATGTATGAGTAAATATTTTTAAAAGTGCAACCCCATTTTCATTAATTAAATGACTTTACTCTTGTAAAAAAATTATGACAGAGTGGTATACATTTAATAATATTTAATAAAGTAGCTTTAAATAATATAGAACGTTCTAGAGCGAGATGAAATAGTATGTGTTAGATCTGGCATCATTGGTGTGGGTTTCCCCTGTATTTTTGCCTTTCACTCCTGTTATGATCCTGTGTGTTTTTTGTTGGTCTAGATGCTTTGGGCACTTTGCCACTGCTGTTCAGTGCCAAAGTGCAAGTGCTCCATGTAAAGTGTTGCTATCGATTGGTGATTCCATGATTGGTATATTTGATTTACTAGTCAGTCCCTAGTACAGTGCACTGTGTGTCCTCAGGGCCTGTAAATCAAATTATGCTAGTGGGCCTGCAGTACTGATTGTGAAACCCACATATCAGCCTGTAAATGTAAATCAGGCCAGCCATTGCAGTGCCTGTGTGCAGTCTAGTACTGCCATGTTGACCTGGCCAGTGCACCGACTTGCCAGGCCCTAATCTTCCCTCTTCCTACATGTTAGTCACCCCTAAGGCAGGCCCAAGGTACCCCTGTGGGCATGATGCAGTGTATGTGAAAGGTAGGACATGTCCTGGTGAGTGTGGCATGTCCTGACAGTGAATTACTGCCAATTTCTTTTTTCACTATTGTAGGCTATTTGTCCTCATAGGATAGAATGGGGAGTTTGGTCATAACATCTTATGAGCATTGCTACCCATGGGAACATGATAGGAAAGTAGTCTGATATGCCTGAACTCATAATGTTAAGATGCATCTTTTAGTGAGGGTGATTTTTACATTCTGTGTTTGAAAATACCACTTTTAGAAAGTAGGTATTTTCTTGCCTAACCATCCAGTGTGCCTTTGCTAGGTTTTGTATTGCATGTCTGACTTTGGAGAAGCAGGCGCTGGAGATGTGCATTCTGTTCAGGCAGCAACTTGGGGGGTTGGTGTGTCCTGTCTTTTCAGGGTGAGTCAAGGCTGGGCTGAATAGACCTGGGCTGCATTCATTGTAGGGAGAGGAGATTTCTCTCACACCTGCGGGCTTGGTGTGACATCTAAAAGTTAATGTCTTCGCATCGAAACACCATAAGAAGCCGTCAAGTGTACTTGAAGTCTGGAGTTTATTCAGATAACATCAGATGAGGACCTCAGCCACAGCTCACACACCACCGGTGCCTCGTCATCTCCTCGCAAGGAGATCGACTTAGAACCTTCGGCGTGGCAGCGTTCTAAGGTCGCACAGGGGACAGAACCACAATGTACATGAGGGGAGGGGTGCAGCAAAAGGGACAAGGGTTCCTAAAACCGGAAGATACCACACATCCCCCTCCTTACATATTTCAAGTTAAAGCAACAAGGCAAGAAAACCTCAGGACTACTTATCTACATACTGATCCAAATATTTGGGACGACAGATGACTCTACCGCTCAGCCTGTGGTGAGTGTCGATCCTCCCATCACTTGATGACTCACCCGACCTAGCAGAATCAGGCTTGACCCACTGCCCAGCATGTCCCCCTGCCCAGTGGTAATGTCACACCTTGCCACTCTGCTCAGGTTCCAGATACGCCCGTCCTGAGCATTTCTGAATAGTTTGACAATCCTTGTGGGCTCTGTAAATTCCGACCAGCTCGCCTTCCCTGTGGGGGCTCTGATTTTTACAAGGTCCCCTGCCTTGTAATGGATCTCTTTCACCACATGGGCCCTATCGAATCTTCTCTTCCTATCCGCCATGGCCCTCCATTCTCTGTCGTCCAAGGTGTTTCTCGTATGGGGTAGTCCTCCCCTTGTACCATTTCCTCCACCCGGTACCCACCTGGAATTGGGTTTCCTAGCTCTTAACAGCTCAAATGGTGTCATGCCCGTGGTTTGATGAGGAGTTAATCTGTAAGCTTCTAGGCATTTGATCACCTCCTGCCTCCAACACAACCCACTCGCTCTGACTAGCTGTATGCATTCTTTAATGGTCTTGTTGAATCTCTCAACCATCCCGTTGTGCTCTGGGTGGTAGAGAGCGCCCAACCTGTGTTTGATCCCATTGCACTCCAGGAATTCCTTCATTTCTCTAGAGCAGAGTTGCACCCCATTATCTGTGAGGATACTACTGTGCAACCCCTCACGGAGGAACACTTCCAGGAAAAACTCAATGACCGACTTGTGGTTATTTCAGACCCGAACTTCAGCTCAGGCCACTTAGAGTATGAGTCCAAAGGTACAATGATGTATGGGGTACGGTTCTCTCCTGATAATGGCCCCACAATGTCTAAGGCTACATCAGCCCACGGGCCTTCTGCCAGAGTCCTGCAGTGCATAGGAGGTGTGTATTGTTTAAGTACCTTGTCGCGGGCCGAGCAGGGTACACACTCCCTTATCTTCCTCTCTATCTCTATATCCATATTCGGCCACCAGTAGTCTAGGCGTAACCTCTGCTTAGTTTTAGTGATGCCCAGGTGATCCTCATGGGCCAAATTAACCAGTACTTCTCTCAAATTCCGTGGCGGAACCAACTTTGTACCACGGAAAAGACAATTGTCCGCAATGGATAGCTCATCTCTGATCATCCAGAATGGTCGGAGAGACTCCTCCTTCTTGTCGCAGTCAGACCAACCTCCCTTGGTCTTTGCGCATACTTCTTGAAGAAGCACATCACCCTCCAGAGTTCTTCATTCACTGCCCCTTGAGTGATGGCACATACGTTCTCACTCTCCATCAATTGTCCTCTTCACTTGGCCTGTTCTCCTCCTCGATCCCTCCTGGGGTTTCCCTTACCAGCCGCGAGAGACAGTCAGCGGCTAAATTCTTCACCCCTGGTATGTACTCTACCCCAAAGGTGTATTCTTGTAAGCTCACTACCCACCTTCTTATTCTGCTCGAGATGACGTCTAAACCCTTCTTGGTAAAGACTTCTACAAGGGGCTTGTGGTCAGTCCTTATGTCAAACTTTGTTCCCCATATAGAATCCCTAAATTTGTTGGTGGCCCAATGCACCGCAAGTGCCTCTTTCTCGATAACCGAGTAGTTGTACTCTGCCTGACGTAGGGATATGGATGCGAACGCTATAGTCTCTTCCCCCTTTTCACCTTCCTGAGTAAGGACCGCACCCAACCCTTAGTGCTGGCGTCCGTGGTCAGGAAGGTCCTCCTACCAGGAACAAAAGCTCTGAGATTGGGTGCCTCGGCCAGTGCTTTCTTGGTGTCGTCAAATTCTATTTGGCATGCCTCACTCCAGTCAAATGGTACCCCCTTTCTTAGGAGATTGCGAATCTGGTAGGTTCGCCTGGCAAAGTTCTGGACAAACTTGCTGTAAAACTCGAACATGCCCATGAATGATTTGATTTCCTCTTTGCTACTGGGAGGAGTTAAGTTGAGGATGGTGTTCTGTAACTCTGTTTTGGGAAGTATTCCTTCTCCGGTTACCTTATGTCCCAGAAACTCTATCTCTGAGCACCCAATCCTACGTTTCTCCTTCTTAACAGTTAGGCCTTGCTCTAAGAATCTCTCTAGAACTTGTCTGAGCCTGCGTTCATGTTGAGTGTTATCTTCTCCAAAGATCAGAACATCATCCTGGTAGCATAGGACTCTAGGAATTCCTTTATGAAGATTGTTCCTTTGGAAAACAGCTGTAGCCGAGACAAGTCCAAAAGGCATTCGCTTAAACCTGTGGGTGCAACCTAACCCGATAATAAGCTGATGTGAGGTCTAGGTTAAATTAGGGAGGGGAAACTTGTCCACTATTACTTCCTTGTTAAGAGCCCTAAAGTCTATGCATAGGCGCACTGCCCCATCCCCTTTCCTCGCTGCCACAATAGGTGCAAGCCACTCCGTGGCCTCCACCGGCTCAATTACCACCAAACCACACAGTTTCTCCAATTCTTCTCCCACAGGTTCTTGCATGGAAATCGGCAGGTTTCTGACCTGGGCTGTTACTGGTTTTTCACTCTCCTTTAACCTGATCCTGTGCACATAGTTCTTAAGACAGCCTATCTTATCTGAGAACACTCCTTTGAACTCATCTTCAATCCTTACACCTATATTGTCCACCTCTTGTACCAGGATTTGCGGGTCCTTGTTAGGATTGAGATAGATGCCAAGGTCTTTTTATGCTTGCCATCCCAGTATGTTGTCCCCTTTATTAGATACATAAACCTTGGTTACAGCAATTCTGTCCTTATAGCCAACAGTGCCCCAAAAGAAACCTCTCATGCGTATGAGTTGACCCCCATATCCACCCGGCCTGACATACATTCTTTGGAGTTTCATCTTGCCTTTAGACACTTTCTCAAAAGCTTCTGCCGAAACATTTGTAAGTTTTCAGCATGAGTCAAACATAGCTTCAATTTCTGTCTCTTCTATTGTTATGCAGTCTTTCGGGTTACACACAGCCCCACTCTCAACATGCAGTATAATTTCCTCACAGACTTGTATAGAGTCCTCCCTACTGTTTCTCCTGTAGTTAACATTGCTCTTGAAGCTGGTTCTAAAATGACCTCTTCTTCCGCACTTGTTGCGGGTTACTTTGAGCGCCGGGCATTCCCTGCTGTTAGACCAATGGCCTGATATTCCACACCTGTAGCAATTCCCTTTTTGACTCCAACCTCCCTTGGTTTCCTTCTGATCACCTTTTGCACCTTTAACCACTAGCACATTTTCATTCTCACTCTTAACTTTGTTAACCATAGTTTTTGCCTCACAATCTTGCTTAATTTCACTGACACACTTCACCATGTGTTCCACCTGTTTAGCAACGATTAATACCTCTCCCAAAGGCGGATCATCTTTCAGCCGGAGCTCTTCACGTATTCTTTCTATCTTGCACGTCAAAAGGAACTGATCTCTTATTCTCTCCTCCAAGCCCCCTCAAACTTGCAGCTTGCGGCCAAGTTTCTTAACTCTGACACAAATTCTTTCACTGTTTCTCCTTCTTTCTGTCCCCTTCTTCTAAAATGGTATTGTTCCATGATGGTGATAATCTTAGGCAAGAAGTATATGTCTAACTTTTTCAAATTTATTTCATATTCATTCAGACCTCTGACATCATTTGTATTAAAATCAGGTAGGTGTATTAAAATCTCTTGACCTTCAGCTCCTAAATAGTGTAGGAGTAACGCCACCTTCCTTTCTAAACCTAGATTTGGCCCACACACCACAGCATAGTTCTGGAACACCTTTTTCCTCTTGTTCCATTTTAGAGAAGGCTCCGCTGGCGTGCCCCAAAAAAATGGGGGTGGAGTTACATTTTGCATGTTTTGCATGAACGTAGTACAGTTCCTAAACACAAACTTATTATCCAAGTGTCACGCCACCCCTAGGAGCGAAATACAACAGAGTCAAAACCTAACATTTTGAGTTAGTCACAGTATGGATTCAATACAGTGCGGTATAATTAAAAACTAGTCCACTAGATGGCGCTGTGCTCCCACAATTTTAACAAACTGTATGCACAACCTGCAGTACAAGATAACTTGGGTTCATGATGTTTACTCTGCATACATGTTTGTGGACATCATGTGCACATTGTCAAAGAGAGCTGCCCATTTTCCCTGGTGCCTGATCATCATAAGAAAAAAGGAAACAAAATGTATAGTTGTCAACCAAGGCAATCCCCTCTTATAGTGTACACAATGAGGAGACCGGTCTCCTACACCTGAAACCGATTCTGTTATGTTGCACCAGACCGTGTGATAGGACACAGCAGCTCCTAGGAGTGTCCCTTCCGACAGATAGTTATTAGGTGCTGTGCCAGTCAGCGTGACCGGCAGATGAACGTTCACCTCACAAGCTCCAAGTTGGTGCTACCCCACAACATCCGACCACACACCTGCAGTGTCAGTCAGTGTATCCAAACAGTGGCTGCTCCTTATAAGTGCCCCTTTGTGATTTGTTCGTGAAGAGCTGTGCCAGTCAGCGTGACCAGCCCTACCACATAACCAAAGGCACTTGTTATTGGAGTGTCTCTGCACCTGATTCTCAGCCGGGAGACATAACTGTTCCTCCAGCTAATGTACGCCTGGGAACTCATCACAAATGTTTGAAGATAGAATTCTTCACTACCCTTCAAGGGGTTGAACTCGCTCTCTTCTCCTGACTTCTAACACCAGGCATGTGTAGGCTGTAGTTGTGACGGTTCCACAGAGACAGCGTCCTCCAACACAACCACCTACAACTTATACAGCTACATGGACTGCCACACGGACAAACATTGCTCAGCTCCTCAAAAACTCTCTCTCTCTGCTAAATTCACCAATGAGTAACGCTTCTGCATTAGTTTGTCTTCAAAGCTGACGTGTCCGCCCAACTTTCCTTTTTAATGTTCTCATAAAAAAAATAATTCTTCAACTTTTCCCTCGTGTAGACTACCCAATTTATTTGCCAAGAGGTCTGAGAGCATAAAACAGTCCCTAATATTAGCAGTGCCACCAGACTTCTGTCAGAATGCAGACGTGTTGAAGATTTAATGATGAGTTAGTTTCTGTCTTAGTGAAATCCACGAGTGTTTCAAGGTAATTACTCACAGTCCTGCTTAGTTGAATTTTTGCGGGTTGAGGTCACTTCTCATTCCACATCAACGCTTCTGTATCCCATCCATTGTAGCCAGTGTGACATTTAAAGGCTAATGTCTTCGCATCGAAACACACAAGAAGCCGTCAAGTGTACTTGAAGTCTGGAGTTTATTCAGATAACATGGGATGAGGACCTCAGCCACAGCTCACACACCACCGGTGCCTCGTCATCTCCTCGCAGGGAGATCGACTTAGAACCTTCGGCGTGGCAACGTTCTAAGGTCGCGCAGGGCACAGAACGACAATGTACATGAGGGGAGGGGTGCAGCAAAAGGGACAAGGGTCCCTAAAACCGAAAGATACTTGGTTTGCCAAAGTCCATGCGGTCTCCTCCTTCTGCCAGGAAGCTGCACCTTTGAGTACAGAACTGGTTTTGGCTGGGCACAGACACTCTCTGTCTCCAGGGAACAAATGATTTTGTATTATGGAGAGGGGCCCGGAACCCAAACTTTTAGATCATTCTGGGAATCAAGAGTAACCTTTGCCAAGGAGAAGAGCTGAGAAACTGAGGAGAAGTACTGCCCTTTTGCTGTGTGCTGTCTGGGGGTTGGCCTACAGTGGCTGTTTCTGTCAAGGAAAGGAGAAAGGACTTTGCTGTGTGCTGTTTCCCCTGCTTGAAGAGATCTCCAAGGGCTTGAAAGGAGAGCTTGCCTCCTATTCTAAAATCCCAGAGACACAAAGACTTCACCACCAACTGAATTTTTTGGGGGGAAAACCTTTATTTACCAAAACAAAGTACACCGCTATTCAGCCGTACATCCCGGAGGCCAGGCAGCATTGTGACTCAATTCGAAAACATGTACAAAACAAAAATACAGGAGTAGTCAGGTTTAATTTTATAATATGAAGAAGTCTAAAATAACGAGAGAAACCAACATAGCCAAGAAAAGAGATGAGAGGAGAAGGAAGAGAAGAAAGAAAAAGAGAGAAGAAAAACTACGAGGCTAAGGAGCATAAAAACGGTAAGGCACATATCACGGGGAGAGGAGGGGTCGATACAGCATACAAGCATCAGGATGCAAGACAATCATATGGACGGGGAGCAGAAAATCAGGATTAACCATGTGGAACTTAGGGAAGGGGGAGCTATGGAGAAAGGCGGATCTCCGGCTGAACCATCTCCGGGAGTGCACAAATGTCTCCTCTATACGAGTTCCAAGCACTCCAGATCAACCCCCACATCTTGGGCTTACCCCGGGGCATGTAAACAGTCTTCTCTCGGAGCATGCACCAATCCATATTGGTTTTCCATAAACTAACGGTGGGGGGGGGGTCAGAGCACCCCATCTCTGGGCAATGTCTCTCTTAGCTATCATATTGCCCAGGGTGACCCATCGGGTCTGAGCCGTATTGTAGTCAGTCGGACCCCACACGTTCAACAGACAGCACAGAGCCTCCGCATGCAGGGTCACACCAGTCACAACTCTCATGATCGCATGCACACGCTCCCAGTAGGAAGCAATGGCTGGAAACTCCCAGAGTATGTGCATAAAGGTGGCCGTTGCGCCACATCCTCTCCTGCAAAGGCCGTCCTGGGAGAGTCCCATGTGAATTAATCTGGGGCCTGTGACATAGATCCTGTGGAGCACCTTCAGCTGGACCAATCGCAGTCTGGCTGAGATTGCCACCTCCTTAGGGGAGGAGACCGCTGATTGCCATTCCTCATCATCCATCTCAATCCCGTCATTCACCCAGAGGTCTCGCAGTTTCACCAGTAGGTCCATTCGCACATTAATAAGTTTTTTATAGGTCAGGGAAATGGCACTGTCAGGCATATGGCCGTCCAACACCCTGTCTTCTAACGGGGACGATTCAGGAACCTTCTCTCCCACAGGCATAGAAGATGTGAGTGCGTGTCGTAGCTGTGCGTATCGAAAGTATTCCGTGGCTTCCAGTTGGAACTCGGCCTGTAGAGCAGTGAACGATTTGATTTCCCCCCTAGATAACATGTCTGCGACCTTGGAAATGCCAATGAGGTCCCACCGGTCAAACCCCTTGGAGTGCCATAGTTTCCCCAGCAGGTCAGAATCGTACAGGGGAGTAGCCATAGTGAGCCTACCCTGCCAGCCCAAAGTTTTGGTCACCACCCTCCACAAGTGCACCGCCGTCTTAGTGGGTCCAGTTAGTTTCTGGTCCAGAGATCTAGAATACAGCGCCCTATAGTACATCCCGTCATTCATGAGCCAGCGATCCATGGCGTATCCCGGGTTGACTGCCGGTCCGTAAAAACCGTGGTTAATAGCCGTCAGCTGAGACGCCCAATAATAGCGGCGTATGTCCGGCAAGGCAATGCCCCCGTCGTACCACGGTATAGTCAACTTAGCAATAGAGATCCGCGGTCTGCCATCCCACAGTAAGGTGCGCTGCAGGCTCTCAACCTCTCCGAAGTACTTGGACGGCACTGGGTCTTGTGTGTTCTGGAGCGCATAGAGAAACCTCGGCAGGGACATCATTTTAAACAATGCCGCGCGGCCCAACAGGGACAGCGGCAATCTCTTCCAACCCTCCACATCTCGCCGCAAGCGCGCCAGAGGGGGGAGTAAGTTGTTAGCATAACGTGTACGGGCATCCATGGAAATATAGATGCCCAAGTACTTGAATCCCTGTTGCGTGATCTGTATAGCGCAGCCTCTAGGGAGACGCGGAGTGTCCCCACACAGCACATAGAGGTAGGACTTGGACCAATTGATGACCAGGCCCGATAAACCACCAAAAGTACCCAGTACGTCGAATGCCATAATCAGAGACCGGCAGGGAGAGGTGAGATAGAGAAGGATGTCATCTGCATAAAGCGAAACGCGATCCTCAAAGCCCGGCGACCATTTGATACCAGCAATATCAGGATGCGTACGGATCCATGCGGCCAACGGCTCAAGCGCTAAAGCAAAAAGGAGCGGTGACAGCGGACAACCCTGTCTAGTACCTCTGCGCAAGGCAAATGAGGCCGACAAACGACCGTTCACCGTCAGGTTGGCCATCGGGGAAGAGTAAAGGAGCCGAACCCAACTAATGTAGTCAGGCCCAAACCCGAATTTAGCAAGCACCGCCCAGAGGTAGTTCCACTCAAGCGAGTCAAACGCCATTGTCGCGTCAAGCGAGGCAAGCACAGTCGGTTCTGTGAGCATGTGAGCTCGCGCCATAACCGCATGAAGCCTGCGGAGATTAAGGGCCGTGTTCCGATGTGGGATGAAACCAGACTGGTCCGGGTGAACCAGGTCCGCAATCACACCCACAAGCCGATTGGCTAGTAGCTTCGCCAGGATTTTAGGTTCGGCATTTAACAGAGAAATAGGACGGTATGACCGACATAAGTCTCGAGGCTTCCCCTCTTTGTGAATGACCACAATAGTGGCCAAACGTTGATCAAGCGGGAGCTCGCCGGCCTCTCGAGCCGCCAGGAACATATTCCTCAGGGGTGCAGCGACGGTGTCCGCCTTGAGTTTGTACAGCTCCACTGGGATACCATTGGGTCCCGGAGCTTTCCCAGAGCGCAGTGACCTTATCGCCAATGCCACTTCGTCTACCGTCATGCCGCGGTCCATGTCTTCGCGCTCAACATCCGACAAACAAGGGAGCTCAATCTCTTCCAAAAAGGAAGCCGAGTCCGATTCGGATAGAGCGGAGACAGACGTATAGACCGTCTCAAAATAGTCAGCAAATGCCGCGGCAATAGCAGTAGGGTCAGTGACGACCAGGCCGTCATCGCCCAGGATTTCTGGTACCACTCGGGATGCCAGTTCCTTCTTGTCCAACCAGGCAAGTAGCTTACCCGCCTTGTCACCGGCGTCGTAGATCCTACCCTGCTGTTCCCTGCCCATCGCCTTGGCCGCGTCAGTAGCAGTGGCACCATTCTCCGACTGCTTCAGGGCGAGAGCATGGAGCAATTCCGGCGTCGGTCCCAATGCTAACTGGGAATTCAGGTCAGCAATATCCGACTCCAGCCGCACCAAGTCCTCATCCCGTCTTCTACGCGCTTCGGCTATCAAGGAGAAGGCCTCTCCTCTAAGAACAGTCTTGAAGGCCTCCCAAAGAGAGACGGCCGAAGTTACTGAACCCGTATTTTCAGCAAAATACAGTTCAATAGACTTAGCAAGGAGGGCCTCTCGAGCCGCCAGGAACATATTCCTCAGGGGTGCAGCGACGGTGTCCGCCTTGAGTTTGTACAGCTCCACTGGGATACCATTGGGTCCCGGAGCTTTCCCAGAGCGCAGTGACCTTATCGCCAATGCCACTTCGTCTACCGTCATGCCGCGGTCCATGTCTTCGCGCTCAACATCCGACAAACAAGGGAGCTCAATCTCTTCCAAAAAGGAAGCCGAGTCCGATTCGGATAGAGCGGAGACAGACGTATAGACCGTCTCAAAATAGTCAGCAAATGCCGCGGCAATAGCAGTAGGGTCAGTGACGACCAGGCCGTCATCGCCCAGGATTTCTGGTACCACTCGGGATGCCAGTTCCTTCTTGTCCAACCAGGCAAGTAGCTTACCCGCCTTGTCACCGGCGTCGTAGATCCTACCCTGCTGTTCCCTGCCCATCGCCTTGGCCGCGTCAGTAGCAGTGGCACCATTCTCCGACTGCTTCAGGGCGAGAGCATGGAGCAATTCCGGCGTCGGTCCCAATGCTAACTGGGAATTCAGGTCAGCAATATCCGACTCCAGCCGCACCAAGTCCTCATCCCGTCTTCTACGCGCTTCGGCTATCAAGGAGAAGGCCTCTCCTCTAAGAACAGTCTTGAAGGCCTCCCAAAGAGAGACGGCCGAAGTTACTGAACCCGTATTTTCAGCAAAATACAGTTCAATAGACTTAGCAAGGAGGGCACGAGTCTTGGGGTTGCGAAAGTACCAGGGGTTGATAGGCGCCACCCTAGCCGCCGCCATTATGCCTAAGTCGAAAGACACCCAAACCGGAGAGTGGTCTGAAATGCCCCTGGCCATAAGACGAGCACTAGAAACCGATTGCGCTTGAGCCGCGGAGGTCAATATATAATCGATACGGGAGAGACTACCATGAGCCCCTGAAAGGAAGGTGTATTGTCGCTGGGCGGGATGCAAGAGTCGCCAACAATCAACCATGCCCATGGTGTTCATGAAATCCGGGAGCCACGACTGTGCACTACGAAGATCTCTGGACGGGAAACGATCCAAAGCACCCGAAACCACAGAATTGAAGTCCCCACCCAGAATCAGCAGTCCCTCCGGGAGGCCCAAGATGGCGCCACTAAGGTCTTGGAATGTGGCTGCTTGCAGCCCCGGGGGGATATAAACCGAAACCAATACCAGAGTGCGCCCCTCCCACCTGCACACCACGGCCACATAGCGGCCCCTATCATCCACCAACGTAGACTCCACCTTCAGGGGAAGGGACATGGGCACCATGATGCCCACCCCACGGGACCCCGTAGAGAACCCGGAGTGGGCCACCATTTTAAACCCTCTCCTGTTCAAAGCCCTACAAGTGTTGCCAACAAGATGAGTTTCCTGCAAAAGAACAACATCTGGAACACAACGTTTAAGCATTTGCATCACAACTCCACGTTTAATATGGTCCCCCAACCCATTTACGTTCCAACTCAATACATTCAGAGACTTACCCCCCATCATCAAAGACGTCCCACCCCAGCATCCCCCCCCGGAATGCAGCCAACACACCGATAGTCGCAGCACAATAGATTCCCAGCCATGAAGAAAGTAGGAAGAAAAGAACAGAAAGAAAACACACGCCCCAACCACCCCCCACCCTGCACCCCTGCATTAGACTAAAAGCCACCCCAACTAGCAGTGTGCCTGTCGCCCCTAAAACTAACCTACAAGAAGCCCCCAGAGGAGAAAGGAGACATCCTATCCCCCCCCGTTACCCTCCTTCTTAAGAAGTTCAGAAGTAGTAAGAAAAAGAATCAATGTCCGAGTTCGATGCCAACCGCAGCAACCCCCCCAGATAGAAAGTCACAGACAGAGAACCTGGACCTCCTGCTGCACCCTCCGACTGGTCCTCCGGATCGGTCCGACGTTGAGGCAAAGTGTCCAACCAGTCCCCTGCCGCGTCTGGGAGATCGAAAAACATTGTCCGGTTGCCATGTTCGATTCGAAGTTTTGCAGGATAAAGCATAGAGTACCGCATCCCCATCTCCCTAAGCCGCCGCTTCACACCCATAATACTTTGCCGGCGTTTCTGAACAGCCTGTGTAAAGTCAGGGAAAAAGTTAATGTCAGCGTTCTGAAATCGCAGCGGGCCACCGCTCCTCGACGCCTGCAAAATAGCGTCTCGATCCCGATAGTTGAAAAGTCTCGCAATGATGGGGCGAGGGGATGCACCCGACTTTGGTTGACCACCCGGCAGCCTGTGTGCTCTCTCGACTGAAAAGAACTTGCTCAATCCGCCCGGTGCCAAGTTCTTAACCACCAGTTCTTCCACGAACAAGTCCGCTGACCCATCCTCGGCTCCCTCCGGCACACCCGTAATGCGGACGTTCTGGCGCCGGGCCCGTCCCTCGAAATCGTCAAGCCGGCGAGCAAGCGCCCCATTAGCCGCCTTCAGGTCCCGTACCTCGGTCTGTACATCCGACATGTCGTTAGTCAGACTTGACGTTTTGATGTCGAGCGACTTCACTCTGTCGTTCGTTTTGCCGAGGTCGGCTCTAATGAGATTGAGTTCGATCTTAAGGGTATCCACTTTGCTGGACAGCGCCTCGTGTTGGCTATGCATCTCAGCCTTCACACCAGCAATGGCTCCCATCACGTCCCGGAGTGTGAATTCAGGATCTTCAGGGGACATATCTCGTTGCGGGTCTTTAGTGTGGCCCGTCGTGCCCGGCGATCCCTTTGAATGGGAAAACCGTTCCGGGATGGTGGATTGGGACTGGGTCGGCTTCCTGCTGACCCTCGGAGGTTTCCCTTTGTCCGGATCAGATGAGTAGCAAGAGCAGGATAGTCCAAGGGAGGGGCAAGCCTACAATAACACCTCCACTCGATTCGAGACACACAGTACAAAGCGTCTCCAGTACGACAAGGGGAAAGTTATGAAGGAGACCGCCCGGGCCAGCTGGTCCAACAAGTGTGGCAGGTCCGCACGAAGAGTCCCGAGGCAGGCCACTTCTCTGTCCCAACAATGCCAGTCAATGACGTCGGTAGTGCCCGCCAACTTCACGACGGCATAATTCGGTCCAGGAAGCTCGGATCTTCAGTTTGAGACCGGGCGCCGCTTCAGCACCGACTTCGGCGTTGATTCATACCGTCGTGGGACAGGATAGGTAGCAGGATCAATGCGGAGGATCGGAGGGTCTTCGGAGCTCCGAGCTCACGCGGCCATCTTGGTTGCCCGCGAAGCTCCTCCCCCCCAACATGAACTTCCTTGCTGGGAGTTCTGATCTGCTAACAGGTGCCTGCTGCTGTTTTGGATCTCTGGAGGCTGTTTGCCGTTGGGAGCTGGAAGTAACACAACTTTGAGAAGCGCGACGCATCTGCACCTGTTTCTGACACATCACAGAAGAAACCTGCGCAGCGCCTGCCACGGCTAGAGAAATTGCTGCACGCAGAGATCCCAACGCAGGTCCTATTGTGCGGCTGCAAGAACCAACACATCTTGGGACTGCGGCTGGAAAAAGCCATGCAGTGTCATGACTGCCGCATTGAAAACCAACGCATCCCCAATCCTCACGTATCGCATCAGAGCGCCACGCCGGCAAGAACACTGGGGTCACAGTAAGAAACTGATGCATCACCTCCCCTTCTGTTAGGAACCAATGCATCATCGCCCCTGCTTGACCATAAGGCGCTGACGCATCACCTCCCCACACAGTAAGGAACCGACGCATCAACTTCCATGAGTGTAAGGAACCAACGTATCACTTTCCCTCCTATAGTTTTTGTTTGTGTGCGCGCCACATCCAAGGTACTTTGTGTGAAACGTGTTGCATCTGCAATTTGCTTTGAACAGAACTATTTTTATCATTGAAAAGCCATATCTTTATTACTGTACTGTGGATTTTTGTCATTTTGGTCTTGTTCGGTTTAGATAAAGATTACTTATTTTTCTAAACTGGTATGATGTCCGTTTGTAGGGTTTTCATTGTATTACTGCATGTGTTCACAATTGCTTTACACACTGCCTCTGAGATAAGCCTGTCTGCCCGTGCCAAGCTACCAAGGGGGTGAGCAGGGGTTATTTTAGAAGTGTATCCCCCTTACACGGACTAGGAGGAAGGACAAAGGTACCTACCTCTGCCAACTAAAGACCCCCATTTCTAACATTGTTGGTCAGCGATGAGGATCTGGACTTGAATTTGTGTCTTAGAAACAGTGATTGGTGTACACTACTAGTATAGTGCAGACCATCACGCAACTGCATACAATTAGTGGACTTTCTTTCCCTTTGAATGTTTTTGCATCTTGAGAACTACCAATTTTCATCATAAGTAAACCTGCATCGCTTGCATCTGTAGATATTGAATTTGAAGAGGATAGGGTTAAAACCCGCACTGTGCCACAATTGAAAGCTGTCTGCAAAGAATTAAAATCTCAGTAAGAGGCCTCACCAGAAAGGAGGAATACCAGGAGGCGCTGAGGGCCTGGCTGGAATCAAGGAATGCCAGTGAGCATAACGAGGGGCCTGTGGTGTAGGGTCAGAATTTAGATGGGTAGTAGGATGGGCTATTGTGTCTACATGGAGGGAAGTTACTGCCCAGGGGGCAGCAGTGTATCTTCAAAGGGTCGGTCTCCGGAGGAGTTAGAGGACATAGAGAGAAGCTGTGTGCATAAGTTGGAGCTTGCGAAGCTCAAGCTGGGAAAGGAGTGTGACATGGAGAGTAAGAAATTTAAGTTACAGAAGCAGAAACTGGCCATGGAGAAAAAAAGGATACTTTCAGAGCATGAGAAGTTTGAAGGAACTGGATATAAAGGCCAGAGTGTGGCACCCGGTTGCAATGGTGGCAGCTTGTTGCCAATGACTGGAGAAGGTAGGGTGTACACCCCCAAGGAGGTCATTAAGGATTTTGTAAAGCAGGAAGACATTGGTCAGTGGTTTAATGCCTATGAGATCCTACAGAGTCCCTGAGAGAGACTGGGGTGCAGGGTTGTGGAGCCTCTTTGTCACTGAAGGGAGGAACATGTTGCTAGCATTACCCACTGAGGACCAGATGTCTTTTGCTCCCATGAAGGAAGCCTTAATCGGGAGGTATGGTTTGACCCCAAAGTTCAGGGCCTGTAGGAAGCTGGAGTCAAACACTTGGGTGGAGTATGTGTCCTATTTCTGCAGAGCACTGGATGGATGGGTGAAGGGAAGCAAGGTAAATGATTTTCAGGGGGCTCTATGATATGGTGGCATCGGAGCACTTGTCAGATAATTGTTTACCAGAGTTAAGCCAGCACTTGATTGACAGTAGGCTGACTAACCCCAGGGAGCATGCTTTGGAGGCGGACCACTGGGTCAGTACCAGGGTCCAAAAAGGCTGTGTGGGAGACTTCACCAAAAGGTGGGCTGAGTCCCCAGCAGAAGAGTGGGGGGGGGGACAAGGGAAAACTGAAGAAGTAACAGAAAGGGCCCCAAAGTAATTCCCAAGGGAACCATGGTAAGGGTTCCCTGCCGCCCAGTGACAAGAAGCCATGGGTCCCGGGAAGTAAGCCTGCCCAGAAGGGCCCCAGGGCATTTGATGCTTGTGGTCAGGGGGGGTCACTTCATAGGTGATCACAGGTGCTCTACCCCGTGAGTTGGCTAGTGTATTCTTAGGGGAGGAGTTGAGTGCCCAAGAGGGGAGGGTCACGCAGAAATTACCCTGGTCTCTTTAGGAGACAGTGAGATGGTCCCAAGAGCTCATCTGCCTGATAACACAAAAAAATACAGGCAGTGGGTGACCATCAATGGCCATAGTGTGGAAGCTCTGAGAGACACCGGAGCCAGTGTGACAGCTGTCAGTTTTTGGCTAGTGACTGAGGAGCAGGTGGCCCCCTACACATTCTGCCAAGTAGTTGCAGCTGACAACTCAAGTGCCTCTGCGAAGTGGCACAGGTTCCCTTTGAGTGGGGGGGTCTTGGGTACCTTGAAAGTAGCTGTGCGGCCAGCCATGCCTGATGACTGTCTGCTAGGCAATGATTTGGAGAGCTCCCCTTGGGCGAAGGTGGAGCGGAGATCTCACTTGGAGATGTGGGTCTGCCTGAGTGGGCGTGTGTGACCAATTGGCCTATGGTAGTCGGTTAGGGCAATCAAAAGTGCCTGGAGCCGAAAAGAATAGCCCAGGTGCCTGCCAGAAAAAGAGGAGGCAGATGGCCCCGGAGACCGTCCCTGGAAGTTCCCAAGGTCCAGGAGGAAGCAAACCTTGAGGGGGATACCCTGGAGCCTACAGGGGAGCAAGTGGCCAAACTGTGGTACCTGCCTGAGCTGACCCATTGGCCGAAGGAAGGGGACCCCTCCAAGGAGGATTTCTGCCAGGAACAGCAGAAATGCCCTTCTCTTATTGGTTTGCAGCAGCAGGTGATCAGTCTGGATCACATTGGAGATACTGGTAGAATTGTCTCCTGTATAACAAGCCTAAGGTTGCTGAGCCTGGGTCAGCCCGTGTGCTGGGGGTACCCCAACGCTTCAGAGCCTTTCTACTGTGTCTGGCTCATGATATGCCTTTTGCAAGGCATTTGAGGCAAGTCCAGACCTGTGAAAGGCTTGCCACCCACTTTTACTGGCCCCAAATGCGTTAGAACTCTTGACACTCATTGTAGGTCTTGCCAGACTTGCCGGGCAAGTGGTAAGAGTGGGAGGAAGTGCAAGGCTCCTCACCAACCTTTCCCTGTACTCAACACCCCCTTTGAGAGGGTGGGTACTGAAATTGTGGGGCCTCTGGATCCCAAGACAGCCATGAGTAACATGTTTATCCTGGTCTTGGTGGACCATGCCACCTGGTATCCAGAAGCCATCCCTCTCTCGACTGTGATGGCCCCGTGGTGGGTCGTGCATTGATGGGGATTTTCTCCCATGTGAGTTCCCCCGAGAGATGGTGTCAGACCTGGGTACCAACTTCATATCCAAGTATATGAAGTCCCTGTGGCAGGAGTGCAGTGTTACTTACAAGTTCACCACTCCTTACTACCCTCAAGGTAATCGGCTGATTGAAAGATTCAACCGGACCCTGAAGGGCATGATAATGGGTATTGGTGAACCCATGAGGCGTAAGTGGGATGTTCTCTTACCATGCCTGTTGTTTGCTTATAGGGAGGTACAGCAGAAGTCCTTACGGTTCAGTCCCTTAGAGCTCCTGTATGGGCATCCTGTAATAGGGCCTCTAAGTCTGGTCAATGACGGCTGGGAGAAAGATCCCAGTAAACCTCCCAGGATGTATATAGCTACATGCTGGCCTTCAGGAACCAGGCTAAGCACTTCAGACAACGCGCTCAGGTGAATCCGGAAGCCAGCAAGGAGGAGATGAAACGGTGGTATGATCAGAATGCCACTCTGAGTTTCAGTGTGGGTCATGGACCCAGTGGAGCCTTGTGCGCTCCAAGATAGGTGGACTTGGCCATTTGAGGTGGTGGAGCGCAAGAGTAAAGTTGCCTATATGGTGGATTTGCAGTCTCCAAGGAACCCTTTGCAGGTCCTACATGTGAACCGTCTTAAGCCCCACTTGGAGAGATCCGAAGTGGGCATGCTCCTAGCGACGGATGCTGGAAGGGAAGAAGAGACTGTGCCTCTTCCTGACCTCCTGCCTGCCAAAGAACTTGATGGGTCAGTGGAAGGTGTAACCCTCTCGCCTGCCCTGACCCCTGAAAAGCAGAATGACTGCCGCCACCTGTTGGGACAGTTTGCTGTTCTGTTCTCCCTTACCCGTGGTGTCACTCAGTGGTGTGTCCATGATGTGGACACTGGCGACAGTCCTCCTGTATAGCACAACATTTACAGAGTGACTGACAGGGTCAAGGCTTGCATCAAGGAGAAGGTCTCCAAGATATTAGCGCTAGGGGTGATTGAGCCCTCAAACAGCCCTTTGCCCAGCCCAGTAAACATGTTGATGAGATGTTAATTATTAGGTTATTAGAAACTCTCATTTGTCCCTACGTATATTAGTACCAAGCTGGAAAATGAAGTAGCTTTCTACAAATGTATGCCTATACTTGGACTCAAGATTTTTTTTTGCCAACATAGTGGCGTCAACTAATGAGCATGAACAGAAATTCAGACCGAAGAGCACATTTGTAGCTCCAGTGTCACACAAAACGCTAAACACATTTGAAATTATGGTAAAGAAAGACATGGACAAAATTAAATATTTTGAAACCAGCATCCATCGGAGCAACCTGACTAGAGCAGACTACAGCACATTACGTAATTTAGCCAATAATGAGAACATCATGGCACAGAGAGCCGATAAAGGTGGAGGACTAGTGATTATGGACCAACATTTTTATGAAACCAAAGTAAGAGCTCACGTCAATGACACCAGCACATACGCTAAGCTTGATCATGACCCCAACACAGAAATAAGCAGTACTCTAACCAATCTTTTACAAAAAGCCACGGATCTGGCAATTATAGATGAAACAACAAAGCAATACTTGACGACTAAGTTTCCGAGACGCCCAAAACTGTATATGATCCCTAAAGTACACAAGAGCTTAAGTGACCCACCATGCAGACCGATAGTATCGGGCTGTGGATCAGTATTTGAAAACTTAGGCAGGTATATTGATGCACATCTACAACCATTTGTAAAAAATTGGACAACATATATTGAGGATACTAACGATTTTTTGAGATGCATTGAATCACTTACAGAAAAAGTGAGCGAAAACTGGTGGTTATGCACCATTGACCTGGTATCGTTGTATACCTCGATACCACATTCCCTTGGAATAGAAGCAGTTGAATGGGCTTTGCTCCAACAAATAGATAAAGATGATCAGAGTCACTTGATAATTAAGCTATTACAATTCTGCTTACACAACAGTTACTTTGAATGGGACTCTGAATTCTTTTTACAGCTCAATGGTACATCAATGGGCTTTCCAGGTGCGCCATCGTACGCCAATACATTTATGGCGAAATTCGAATCAGACCACATTTTAAATAATGAAGACTGGAAGCAAGGTTTAATCTGCTTCAGAAGATATATTGAGGTCGTTTTTTCTAATATGGAAGGAAACAAAGGAAACACTGATGAACAACATTAAGATATTAAATGATATAGATCCTAGGATTCAATTCACTAGTACAATCACTAAGAGTGGAATCGCTTTCTTAGAAGATCGGTTAGAAATCAGCAATAACATCGTCATAACCAGAGTATACAAAAAAGAAACAGACCGTAACAATGCCTTGCATTTTACCAGCTTTCATCCTCCATCACTAATAAAGAACCTCCCATATTCACAATTTCTAAGTATTCAATGCATCTCATCAGAAGAAGAGGTCAGCCTACAAATGATGGAGCATCAAAAACAGAATATTATTGCCCGCGAATATCCAGTAGATTTACTTGAAGAACACAAAAATCAAGCGAGATCGATTGACAGAGGAGCATTACTCCAGAAACGCTCTAAGAAAACCACCACCAGGCGTATATTTGTATCCAAATATTCCAGTTTCTACACAGATCAAACAAATTATCTTAAAACGGTGGGAACTATTAAAAGAGGAATCAGATTTCAATGACCTATATACAGAGACTCCACTATTTGCTTATAAAAGAGGCCGTAACATTAAGGAGATACTGTCAAAGAAAGTAACCACAAGGAAAACTTTGAAAAAATGAACTTTTCAATGCGGAAACTGCATTCATTGCAATAATGTCATATGTGGAGACATACTAAGGCATCCCAGAGCAGGTGAAAAAATTGAATTGCAAGAAGCGTTGGATTGCAATTCTACACGCGTGGTATATTCAATCAAATGCCCATGCAGGTTATTATACATCGGGAAAACGGACAGGAAAATGAAGACCAGACTGAAGGAACATAAAAGCAGGATAAGGAACAAAAACACAACCTCCAGTCTAGCAACCCATTGGGAAGAAGCGCATCATAACGTAGCATTGCTCAAGAATCGCATCACCAGCGGCAAGTTTTGGCTGCCTTATGAAAAGGACCCGTGGACAGTGGTCAGTGTTAAAGGAACCAGAGTTTTTGCCACTCGAGGAAGAGAGACTGTGACCCGCAATGTGTCCCATTTCAAGAAGTACCTGTCTGAGAGGTCTGTGTCCTCCCAGAACGGGCATGAAAGTGGTTGTAACTTTGTGTAGATGGAAGATGTCAACTCAAGCGGTTCAATGGACCTGTTCTCCCCAGTGGATAGTCCGGGGTCACCTGGTCCTGCATTGACTCAACATGAAGGAGCAGTAGGTGGAGAGCACAAGGATAGAGGCAGTAATCCCGGGCCCAGCCCAAGCGAAACCACACAGGATGCCAGAGTCTGGGAGACGCAGAGCTGAGGCCTATCACAACACCAACTGCGGGGAAACCCGGCGCATTCCTGCCGACTGAGGGACCATTTCACGTAAGACTGTTCTTAAATGTGCCCGTTGAATATTGTGTTAAGTTGCCATTAATAAGTTAGGAGTGAGCAGCAGAGCTGCCCGCTAATGTTGTTTTGAAGTTTGTTGGGGAGGAATGTAGTGTTTTGTCTGTGTCGTCACAGGCGCGGTACATAAAGGTCATGTGACCTCAGATTAATAAAAGGGTCCTCCAAGCACGTACGCTAGTTGGGCTACGTCGGCTGGACCAGTGAACACCCAAAAGCTGGCTCCGAGTCATTATTGTTAAGGCCCCACCCCGTGTGTCTTTAATTGCCCCAAGTGTGTCGGTACTCGCCCTAGCCCTGGGCCCAGTACGCGACACAACAGGTGTCAATAAAGTTTTCTAAACATTGTTCCAAGATGGCGCTGACGCCATGAATAATCATGCGAGAGTACGCAATATTTTTGGCATCTAAACACATTCAACCTGCAGGTCCATCACATCACCTACGCGTTCGGCAGCTTCGTTGGCAATCACGAAAATCCACCATAGGTAAGATGGGGCACATAGGCATGAAGAATATCGTCTCCTTTTGCTAAGGAGAACTGTTGATAATTAGCCGTATCATTTTCTCCATAGGAGGCTAACGTAATTGGGAAACGCGAAGAAGGAGCACTTTGTTACTCCATCCATACCCAGTTTTTCGATAACGGAAGTTAGCAAAACCCCTGTATTAGGTAAAGCTTGGGAGCAAGCTTATTACGATCCTCCGTTATTGCCAAAAGAGGACTCTTCTTAATTCAGTATTATGTATGTGATACAGGTGGCGCTTAAATATTGCTAACCCCCAGGAAAATACCCCCGAGTGAAACCGCACACTCTGATATTCGGAGGGATCACAGAACGGAATTGGGTAAGGTTGGCTTCAATTAACTAATTATAATAGCACTTATAGACAAGTTTTTCAAGTGTATAGTAACATTGTACTCAATGCACAATGTTTCAGGAGCAAATGGAAATGCCAAATAGAAGGCACAGAATCTGTAGCATGTAATCACATCCCCATAAGGAGGTTTACATTTTGACAGCTGGAGGGATCAAACAGAACCTCCAGGATTTTGCGATTTCGCGGTTTGCTGCAAAATCGGCACTTTTGTAAAAATGCCGCGATTTTTACAAAAGTGCCCACGAAATCGGCACTTTTGTAAAAATGTCACGATTTTTACAAAAGTGCCAGCGAAATCCAGATGCCCATTGCTGCATCCGTGCTGCCTGTGACTAATTTGACTCTCAATGTCGTACTATGGATTGAACTGATTATATACTATTACCTCTTCTTCACAGGGGTAGTGTCAGATCGAATGCTTTAATTATACCCAGAGCTTTAAATGGGAACAAATAAGTGCAGGTACTCATTAAATTGAGCTAGGGGGGTGGCTAGTGGGCGGGGTTAGAGGCGGAGTGAGACATGGTGATACAAGTCACTTCTATTGAGTATTCATTTGCCCTTGCATTGCCCTGGATAGTGGTCTCAAACTTCCCATACATGCAGATCAACAGCTAAAACCCTGAATGAGCCAAGCAATCAACAGTACTATTATGACTTTCAGGCTAATAATCAATGTCTAGGACAGGAGAGGCTCTGGCACTTACACAGGTTGCAGGATAAAAAATAACGTTAGTAATGCATGAATATAAACAAAATGTGTTAACTCGTTAGACAAAATTAAGGCCAAACACCAAATGTTCATATTTTCTTGTTTTGTAAGATTTGCAGCTTCTTAATATTATAATAATTCTAATTTTCCTACTTGCTTGCATTCGGAGCAATCCTTATATATATTCAAGAGTGCACACTCACAAGCAATAACATTCCACGCATTTCTTTTCAAATACCTGCTGATTCTCTAACTCTACGAGTTTGTTTCTCTCTCAGAGACAAACATACATACTCTATCTGTTTTCACATCTCTAATCTTCCAATCCCTCCCGCACTCACTTCTCTCCCGTTTGTAGTTAATTCTGTCCCACTCTCTTTACCCCAATTGTATCCTATCCCTCTCTCTACCATCACTCTATTTCTAATGCCATCTCCTCACCTCTATTCTGCTTTCGAAAGCCGTCTGGATCTCTCCCCTATCTGCCCTTCCACCTGCTGACTCTCTATCGTTTCCTACTTTAAGCTCTCTGCTCCTTCCACCTGCTGACTCTCTATCGTTTCCTACTTTAAGCTCTCTGCTCCTTCCACCTGCTGACTCTCTATCTTTTCCTACTTTAGGCTCTCTGCTCCTTCCACCTGCTGACTCTCTATCTTTTCCTACTTTAAGCTCTCTGCTCCTTCCACCTGCTGACTCTCTATCTTTTCCTACTTTA
Source organism: Lissotriton vulgaris (assembly GCF_964263255.1). Lineage (NCBI taxonomy): Eukaryota > Metazoa > Chordata > Amphibia > Caudata > Salamandridae > Lissotriton > Lissotriton vulgaris. Next base: position 20,068 of record NW_028252567.1, on the reverse strand, counting down.
GGCTCTCTGCTCCTTCCACCTGCTGACTCTCTATCTTTTCCTACTTTAAGCTCTCTGCTCCTTCCACCTGCTGACTCTCTATCTTTTCCTACTTTAGGCTCTCTGCTCCTTCCACCTGCTGACTCTCTATCTTTTCCTTCTTTAAGCTCTTTCCTACTTTAGGCTCTCTGCTCCTTCCACCTGCTGACTCTCTATCTTTTCCTACTTTAAGCTCTCTGCTCCTTCCACCTGCTGACTCTCTATCTTTTCCTTCTTTAAGCTCTTTCCTACTTTAAGCTCTCTGCTCCTTCCACCTGCTGACTCTCTATCTTTAACTACTTTAAGCTCTCTGCTCCTTCCACCTGCTGACTCTCTATCTTTTCCTACTTTAAGCTCTCTGCTCCTTCCACCTGCTGACTCTCTATCTTTTCCTACTTTAAGCTCTCTGCTCCTTCCACCTGCTGACTCTCTATCTTTTCCTACTTTAGGCTCTCTGCTCCTTCCACCTGCTGACTCTCTATCTTTTCCTTCTTTAAGCTCTTTCCTACTTTAAGCTCTCTGCTCCTTCCACCTGCTGACTCTCTATCTTTTCCTTCTTTAAGCTCTTTCCTACTTTAGGCTCTCTGCTCCTTCCACCTGCTGACTCTCTATCTTTTCCTACTTTAGGCTCTCTGCTCCTTCCACCTGCTGACTCTCTATCTTTTCCTTCTTTAAGCTCTTTCCTACTTTAAGCTCTCTGCTCCTTCCACCTGCTGACTCTCTATCTTTAACTACTTTAAGCTCTCTGCTCCTTCCACCTGCTGACTCTCTATCTTTTCCTTCTTTAAGCTCTTTCCTACTTTAAGCTCTCTGCTCCTTCCACCTGCTGACTCTCTATCTTTAACTACTTTAAGCTCTCTGCTCCTTCCACTTGCTGACTCTCTATCTTTTCCTTCTTTAAGCTCTTTCCTACTTTAAGCTCTCTGCTCCTTCCACCTGCTGACTCTCTATCTTTAACTACTTTAAGCTCTCTGCTCCTTCCACCTGCTGACTCTCTATCTTTTCCTACTTTAAGCTCTCTGCTCCTTCCACCTGCTGACTCTCTATCTTTAACTACTTTAAGCTCTCTGCTCCTTCCACCTGCTGACTCTCTATCTTTAACTACTTTAAGCTCTCTGCTCCTTCCACCTGCTGACTCTCTATCTTTAACTACTTTAAGCTCTCTGCTCCTTCCACCTGCTGACTCTCTATCTTTTCCTACTTTAAGCTCTCTGCTCCTTCCACCTGCTGACTCTCTATCTTTTCCTACTTTAAGCTCTCTGCTCCTTCCACCTGCTGACTCTCTATCTTTAACTACTTTAAGCTCTCTGCTCCTTCCACCTGCTGACTCTCTATCTTTAACTACTTTAAGCTCTCTGCTCCTTCCACCTGCTGACTCTCTATCTTTAACTACTTTAAGCTCTCTGCTCCTTCCACCTGCTGACTCTCTATCTTTAACTACTTTAAGCTCTCTGCTCCTTCCACCTGCTGACTCTCTATCTTTAACTACTTTAAGCTCTCTGCTCCTTCCACCTGCTGACTCTCTATCTTTAACTACTTTAAGCTCTCTGCTCCTTCCACCTGCTGACTCTCTATCTTTAACTACTTTAAGCTCTCTGCTCCTTCCACCTGCTGACTCTCTATCTTTAACTACTTTAAGCTCTCTGCTCCTTCCACCTGCTGACTCTCTATCTTTTCCTACTTTAAGCTCTCTGCTCCTTCCACCTGCTGACTCTCTATCTTTTCCTACTTTAAGCTCTCTACTCCTTCCACCTGCTGACTCTCTATCTTTTCCTACTTTAAGCTCTCTGCCCTTCCACCTGCTGACTCTCTATCTTTAACTACTTTAAGCTCTCTGCTCCTTCCACCTGCTGACTCTCTATCTTTAACTACTTTAAGCTCTCTGCTCCTTCCACCTGCTGACTCTCTATCTTTAACTACTTTAAGCTCTCTGCTCCTTCCACCTGCTGACTCTCTATCTTTTCCTACTTTAAGCTCTCTGCTCCTTCCACCTGCTGACTCTCTATCTTTTCCTACTTTAGGCTCTCTGCTCCTTCGACCTGATGACTCTCTATCTTTTCCTACTTTAAGCTCTCTGCTCCTTCCACCTGCTGACTCTCTATCTTTTCCTACTTTAAGCTCTCTGCTCCTTCCACCTGCTGACTCTCTATCTTTAACTACTTTAAGCTCTCTGCTCCTTCCACCTGCTGACTCTCTATCTTTTCCTACTTTAAGCTCTCTGCTCCTTCCACCTGCTGACTCTCTATCTTTTCCTACTTTAAGCTCTCTACTCCTTCCACCTGCTGACTCTCTATCTTTTCCTACTTTAAGCTCTCTGCCCTTCCACCTGCTGACTCTCTATCTTTAACTACTTTAAGCTCTCTGCTCCTTCCACCTGCTGACTCTCTATCTTTAACTACTTTAAGCTCTCTGCTCCTTCCACCTGCTGACTCTCTATCTTTTCCTTCTTTAAGCTCTTTCCTACTTTAAGCTCTCTGCTCCTTCCACCTGCTGATTCTCTATCTTTTCCTACTTTAAGCTCTCTGCTCCTTCCACCTGCTGACTCTCTATCTTTAACTACTTTAAGCTCTCTGCTCCTTCCACCTGCTGACTCTCTATCTTTTCCTACTTTAAGCTCTCTGCTCCTTCCACCTGCTGACTCTCTATCTTTAACTACTTTAAGCTCTCTGCTCCTTCCACCTGCTGACTCTCTATCTTTTCCTACTTTAAGCTCTCTGCTCCTTCCACCTGCTGACTCTCTATCTTTAACTACTTTAAGCTCTCTGCTCCTTCCACCTGCTGACTCTCTATCTTTAACTACTTTAAGCTCTCTGCTCCTTCCACCTGCTGACTCTCTATCTTTTCCTACTTTAAGCTCTCTGCTCCTTCCACCTGCTGACTCTCTATCTTTAACTACTTTAGGCTCTCTGCTCCTTCCACCTGCTGACTCTCTATCTTTAACTACTTTAAGCTCTCTGCTCCTTCCACCTGCTGACTCTCTATCTTTAACTACTTTAAGCTCTCTGCTCCTTCCACCTGCTGACTCTCTATCTTTAACTACTTTAAGCTCTCTGCTCCTTCCACCTGCTGACTCTCTATCTTTTCCTACTTTAGGCTCTCTGCTCCTTCCACCTGCTGACTCTCTATCTTTTCCTACTTTAAGCTCTTTCCTACTTTAGGCTCTCTGCTCCTTCCACCTGCTGACTCTCTATCTTTAACTACTTTAAGCTCTCTGCTCCTTCCACCTGCTGACTCTCTATCTTTAACTACTTTAAGCTCTCTGCTCCTTCCACCTGCTGACTCTCTATCTTTAACTACTTTAAGCTCTCTGCTCCTTCCACCTGCTGACTCTCTATCTTTAACTACTTTAAGCTCTCTGCTCCTTCCACCTGCTGACTCTCTATCTTTTCCTACTTTAAGCTATCTGCCCTTCCACCTGCTGACTCTCTATCTTTTCCTACTTTAAGCTCTCTGCTCCTTCCACCTGCTGACTCTCTATCTTTTCCTACTTTAAGCTCTCTGCTCCTTCCACCTGCTGACTCTCTATCTTTAACTACTTTAAGCTCTCTGCTCCTTCCACCTGCTGACTCTCTATCTTTAACTACTTTAAGCTATCTGCCCTTCCACCTGCTGACTCTCTATCTTTTCCTACTTTAAGCTCTCTGCTCCTTCCACCTGCTGACTCTCTATCTTTTCATACTTTAAGCTCTCTGCTCCTTCCACCTGCTGACTCTCTATCTTTAACTACTTTAAGCTCTCTGCTCCTTCCACCTGCTGACTCTCTATCTTTTCCTACTTTAAGCTCTCTGCTCCTTCCACCTGCTGACTCTCTATCTTTTCCTACTTTAAGCTCTCTGCTCCTTCCACCTGCTGACTCTCTATCTTTTCCTACTTTAAGCTCTCTGCTCCTTCCACCTGCTGACTCTCTATCTTTTGCTACTTTAAGCTCTCTGCCCTTCCACCTGCTGACTCTCTATCTTTAACTACTTTAAGCTCTCTGCTCCTTCCACCTGCTGACTCTCTATCTTTAACTACTTTAAGCTCTCTGCTCCTTCCACCTGCTGACTCTCTATCTTTTCCTACTTTAAGCTATCTGCCCTTCCACCTGCTGACTCTCTATCTTTAACTACTTTAAGCTCTCTGCTCCTTCCACCTGCTGACTCTCTATCTTTAACTACTTTAAGCTCTCTGCTCCTTCCACCTGCTGACTCTCTATCTTTTCCTACTTTAAGCTCTCTGCTCCTTCCACCTGCTGACTCTCTATCTTTAACTACTTTAAGCTCTCTGCTCCTTCCACCTGCTGACTCTCTATCTTTTCCTACTTTAAGCTCTCTGCTCCTTCCACCTGCTGACTCTCTATCTTTTCCTACTTTAAGCTCTCTGCTCCTTCCACCTGCTGACTCTCTATCTTTAACTACTTTAAGCTCTCTGCTCCTTCCACCTGCTGACTCTCTATCTTTTCCTTCTTTAAGCTCTTTCCTACTTTAAGCTCTCTGCTCCTTCCACCTGCTGACTCTCTATCTTTTCCTTCTTTAAGCTCTTTCCTACTTTAGGCTCTCTGCTCCTTCCACCTGCTGACTCTCTATCTTTAACTACTTTAAGCTCTCTGCTCCTTCCACCTGCTGACTCTCTATCTTTAACTACTTTAAGCTCTCTGCTCCTTCCACCTGCTGACTCTCTATCTTTAACTACTTTAAGCTCTCTGCTCCTTCCACCTGCTGACTCTCTATCTTTAACTACTTTAGGCTCTCTGCTCCTTCCACCTGCTGACTCTCTATCTTTAACTACTTTAAGCTCTCTGCTCCTTCCACCTGCTGACTCTCTATCTTTTCCTTCTTTAAGCTCTTTCCTACTTTAAGCTCTCTGCTCCTTCCACCTGCTGACTCTCTATCTTTAACTACTTTAGGCTCTCTGCTCCTTCCACCTGCTGACTCTCTATCTTTAACTACTTTAAGCTCTCTGCTCCTTCCACCTGCTGACTCTCTATCTTTTCCTTCTTTAAGCTCTTTCCTACTTTAAGCTCTCTGCTCCTTCCACCTGCTGACTCTCTATCTTTTCCTACTTTAAGCTCTCTGCTCCTTCCACCTGCTGACTCTCTATCTTTTCCTTCTTTAAGCTCTTTCCTACTTTAAGCTCTCTGCTCCTTCCACCTGCTGACTCTCTATCTTTAACTACTTTAAGCTCTCTGCTCCTTCCACCTGCTGACTCTCTATCTTTTCCTACTTTAAGCTCTCTGCTCCTTCCACCTGCTGACTCTCTATCTTTTCCTACTTTAGGCTCTCTGCTCCTTCCACCTGCTGACTCTCTATCTTTTCCTACTTTAAGCTCTCTGCTCCTTCCACCTGCTGACTCTCTATCTTTTCCTACTTTAAGCTCTCTGCTCCTTCCACCTGCTGACTCTCTATCTTTAACTACTTTAAGCTCTCTGCTCCTTCCACCTGCTGACTCTCTATCTTTAACTACTTTAAGCTCTCTGCTCCTTCCACCTGCTGACTCTCTATCTTTAACTACTTTAAGCTCTCTGCTCCTTCCACCTGCTGACTCTCTATCTTTTCCTACTTTAAGCTCTCTGCTCCTTCCACCTGCTGACTCTCTATCTTTTCCTACTTTAAGCTCTCTGCTCCTTCCACCTGCTGACTCTCTATCTTTAACTACTTTAAGCTCTCTGCTCCTTCCACCTGCTGACTCTCTATCTTTTCCTACTTTAAGCTCTCTGCTCCTTCCACCTGCTGACTCTCTATCTTTTCCTACTTTAAGCTCTCTGCTCCTTCCACCTGCTGACTCTCTATCTTTTCCTACTTTAAGCTCTCTGCTCCTTCCACCTGCTGACTCTCTATCTTTAACTACTTTAAGCTCTCTGCTCCTTCCACCTGCTGACTCTCTATCTTTTCCTACTTTAAGCTCTCTGCTCCTTCCACCTGCTGGCTCTCTATCTTTTCCTACTTTAAGCTCTCTGCTCCTTCCACCTGCTGACTCTCTATCTTTTCCTACTTTAAGCTCTCTGCTCCTTCCACCTGCTGACTCTCTATCTTTTCCTACTTTAAGCTCTCTGCTCCTTCCACCTGCTGACTCTCTATCTTTTCCTACTTTAAGCTCTCTGCTCCTTCCACCTGCTGACTCTCTATCTTTTCCTACTTTAAGCTCTCTGCTCCTTCCACCTGCTGACTCTCTATCTTTTCCTACTTTAAGCTCTCTGCTCCTTCCACCTGCTGACTCTCTATCTTTTCCTACTTTAAGCTCTCTGCTCCTTCCACCTGCTGACTCTCTATCTTTAACTACTTTAGGCTCTCTGCTCCTTCCACCTGCTGACTCTCTATCTTTAACTACTTTAAGCTCTCTGCTCCTTCCACCTGCTGACTCTCTATCTTTAACTACTTTAAGCTCTCTGCTCCTTCCACCTGCTGACTCTCTATTTTTAACTACTTTAAGCTCTCTGCTCCTTCCACCTGCTGACTCTCTATCTTTAACTACTTTAAGCTCTCTGCTCCTTCCACCTGCTGGCTCTCTATCTTTTCCTACTTTAAGCTCTCTGCTCCTTCCACCTGCTGACTCTCTATCTTTAACTACTTTAAGCTCTCTGCTCCTTCCACCTGCTGACTCTCTATCTTTAACTACTTTAAGCTCTCTGCTCCTTCCACCTGCTGACTCTCTATCTTTTCCTACTTTAAGCTATCTGCCCTTCCACCTGCTGACTCTCTATCTTTAACTACTTTAAGCTCTCTGCTCCTTCCACCTGCTGACTCTCTATCTTTTCCTACTTTAAGCTCTCTGCTCCTTCCACCTGCTGACTCTCTATCTTTTCCTACTTTAAGCTCTCTGCTCCTTCCACCTGCTGACTCTCTATCTTTTCCTACTTTAAGCTCTCTGCTCCTTCCACCTGCTGACTCTCTATCTTTTCCTTCTTTAAGCTCTTTCCTACTTTAAGCTCTCTGCTCCTTCCACCTGATGACTCTCTATCTTTTCCTACTTTAAGCTCTCTGCTCCTTCCACCTGCTGACTCTCTATCTTTTCCTACTTTAAGCTCTCTGCTCCTTCCACCTGCTGACTCTCTATCTTTAACTACTTTAAGCTCTCTGCTCCTTCCACCTGCTGACTCTCTATCTTTTCCTACTTTAAGCTCTCTGCTCCTTCCACCTGCTGACTCTCTATCTTTTCCTACTTTAAGCTCTCTGCTCCTTCCACCTGCTGACTCTCTATCTTTTCCTACTTTAAGCTCTCTGCTCCTTCCACCTGCTGACTCTCTATCTTTAACTACTTTAAGCTCTCTGCTCCTTCCACCTGCTGACTCTCTATCTTTTCCTACTTTAAGCTCTCTGCTCCTTCCACCTGCTGACTCTCTATCTTTAACTACTTTAAGCTCTCTGCTCCTTCCACCTGCTGACTCTCTATCTTTTCCTACTTTAAGCTCTCTGCTCCTTCCACCTGCTGACTCTCTATCTTTTCCTACTTTAAGCTCTCTGCTCCTTCCACCTGCTGACTCTCTATCTTTTCCTACTTTAAGCTCTCTGCTCCTTCCACTTGCTGACTCTCTATCTTTTCCTTCTTTAAGCTCTTTCCTACTTTAGGCTCTCTGCTCCTTCCACCTGCTGACTCTCTATCTTTTCCTACTTTAGGCTCTCTGCTCCTTCCACCTGCTGACTCTCTATCTTTTCCTACTTTAGGCTCTCTGCTCCTTCCACCTGCTGACTCTCTATCTTTTCCTTCTTTAAGCTCTTTCCTACTTTAAGCTCTCTGCTCCTTCCACCTGCTGACTCTCTATCTTTAACTACTTTAAGCTCTCTGCTCCTTCCACCTGCTGACTCTCTATCTTTAACTACTTTAAGCTCTCTGCTCCTTCCACCTGCTGACTCTCTATCTTTAACTACTTTAAGCTCTCTGCTCCTTCCACCTGCTGACTCTCTATCTTTTCCTTCTTTAAGCTCTTTCCTACTTTAAGCTCTCTGCTCCTTCCACCTGCTGACTCTCTATCTTTAACTACTTTAAGCTCTCTGCTCCTTCCACCTGCTGACTCTCTATCTTTAACTACTTTAAGCTCTCTGCTCCTTCCACCTGCTGACTCTCTATCTTTAACTACTTTAAGCTCTCTGCTCCTTCCACCTGCTGACTCTCTATCTTTTCCTACTTTAAGCTCTCTGCTCCTTCCACCTGCTGACTCTCTATCTTTTCCTACTTTAAGCTCTCTGCTCCTTCCACCTGCTGACTCTCTATCTTTAACTACTTTAAGCTCTCTGCTCCTTCCACCTGCTGACTCTCTATCTTTAACTACTTTAAGCTCTCTGCTCCTTCCACCTGCTGACTCTCTATCTTTAACTACTTTAGGCTCTCTGCTCCTTCCACCTGCTGACTCTCTATCTTTAACTACTTTAAGCTCTCTGCTCCTTCCACCTGCTGACTCTCTATCTTTTCCTACTTTAAGCTCTCTGCTCCTTCCACCTGCTGACTCTCTATCTTTAACTACTTTAAGCTCTCTGCTCCTTCCACCTGCTGACTCTCTATCTTTAACTACTTTAAGCTCTCTGCTCCTTCCACCTGCTGACTCTCTATCTTTAACTACTTTAAGCTCTCTGCTCCTTCCACCTGCTGACTCTCTATCTTTTCCTACTTTAGGCTCTCTGCTCCTTCCACCTGCTGACTCTCTATCTTTTCCTTCTTTAAGCTCTCTGCTCCTTCCACCTGCTGACTCTCTATCTTTTCCTTCTTTAAGCTCTTTCCTACTTTAAGCTCTCTGCTCCTTCCACCTGCTGACTCTCTATCTTTAACTACTTTAAGCTCTCTGCTCCTTCCACCTGCTGACTCTCTATCTTTTCCTTCTTTAAGCTCTTTCCTACTTTAAGCTCTCTGCTCCTTCCACCTGCTGACTCTCTATCTTTAACTACTTTAAGCTCTCTGCTCCTTCCACCTGCTGACTCTCTATCTTTAACTACTTTAAGCTCTCTGCTCCTTCCACCTGCTGACTCTCTATCCTTTCCTACTTTAGGCTCTCTGCTCCTTCCACCTGCTGACTCTCTATCTTTTCCTTCTTTAAGCTCTTTCCTACTTTAAGCTCTCTGCTCCTTCCACCTGCTGACTCTCTATCTTTAACTACTTTAAGCTCTCTGCTCCTTCCACCTGCTGACTCTCTATCTTTTCCTACTTTAAGCTCTCTGCTCCTTCCACCTGCTGACTCTCTATCTTTTCCTACTTTAAGCTCTCTGCTCCTTCCACCTGCTGACTCTCTATCTTTAACTACTTTAAGCTCTCTGCTCCTTCCACCTGCTGACTCTCTATCTTTTCCTACTTTAAGCTCTCTGCTCCTTCCACCTGCTGACTCTCTATCTTTTCCTACTTTAAGCTCTCTGCTCCTTCCACCTGCTGACTCTCTATCTTTAACTACTTTAAGCTCTCTGCTCCTTCCACCTGCTGACTCTCTATCTTTAACTACTTTAAGCTCTCTGCTCCTTCCACCTGCTGACTCTCTATCTTTAACTACTTTAAGCTCTCTGCTCCTTCCACCTGCTGACTCTCTATCTTTTCCTACTTTAGGCTCTCTGCTCCTTCCACCTGCTGACTCTCTATCTTTTCCTTCTTTAAGCTCTCTGCTCCTTCCACCTGCTGACTCTCTATCTTTTCCTTCTTTAAGCTCTTTCCTACTTTAAGCTCTCTGCTCCTTCCACCGGCTGACTCTCTATCTTTTCCTACTTTAGGCTCTCTGCTCCTTCCACCTGCTGACTCTCTATCTTTTCCTACTTTAAGCTCTTTCCTACTTTAGGCTCTCTGCTCCTTCCACCTGCTGACTCTCTATCTTTAACTACTTTAAGCTCTCTGCTCCTTCCACCTGCTGACTCTCTATCTTTTCCTACTTTAAGCTCTCTGCTCCTTCCACCTGCTGACTCTCTATCTTTTCCTACTTTAAGCTCTCTGCTCCTTCCACCTGCTGACTCTCTATCTTTTCCTTCTTTAAGCTCTTTCCTACTTTAAGCTCTCTGCTCCTTCCACCTGCTGACTCTCTATCTTTAACTACTTTAGGCTCTCTGCTCCTTCCACCTGCTGACTCTCTATCTTTAACTACTTTAAGCTCTCTGCTCCTTCCACCTGCTGACTCTCTATCTTTAACTACTTTAGGCTCTCTGCTCCTTCCACCTGCTGACTCTCTATCTTTAACTACTTTAAGCTCTCTGCTCCTTCCACCTGCTGACTCTCTATCTTTTCCTACTTTAAGCTCTCTACTCCTTCCACCTGCTGACTCTCTATCTTTAACTACTTTAAGCTCTCTGCTCCTTCCACCTGCTGACTCTCTATCTTTTCCTACTTTAGGCTCTCTGCTCCTTCCACCTGCTGACTCTCTATCTTTTCCTTCTTTAAGCTCTTTCCTACTTTAAGCTCTCTGCTCCTTCCACCTGCTGACTCTCTATCTTTAACTACTTTAAGCTCTCTGCTCCTTCCACCTGCTGACTCTCTATCTTTTCCTTCTTTAAGCTCTTTCCTACTTTAAGCTCTCTGCTCCTTCCACCGGCTGACTCTCTATCTTTTCCTACTTTAGGCTCTCTGCTCCTTCCACCTGCTGACTCTCTATCTTTTCCTACTTTAAGCTCTTTCCTACTTTAGGCTCTCTGCTCCTTCCACCTGCTGACTCTCTATCTTTAACTACTTTAAGCTCTCTGCTCCTTCCACCTGCTGACTCTCTATCTTTTCCTACTTTAAGCTCTCTGCTCCTTCCACCTGCTGACTCTCTATCTTTTCCTACTTTAAGCTCTCTGCTCCTTCCACCTGCTGACTCTCTATCTTTTCCTTCTTTAAGCTCTTTCCTACTTTAAGCTCTCTGCTCCTTCCACCTGCTGACTCTCTATCTTTAACTACTTTAAGCTCTCTGCTCCTTCCACCTGCTGACTCTCTATCTTTAACTACTTTAGGCTCTCTGCTCCTTCCACCTGCTGACTCTCTATCTTTAACTACTTTAAGCTCTCTGCTCCTTCCACCTGCTGACTCTCTATCTTTTCCTACTTTAAGCTCTCTGCTCCTTCCACCTGCTGACTCTCTATCTTTAACTACTTTAAGCTCTCTGCTCCTTCCACCTGCTGACTCTCTATCTTTTCCTACTTTAGGCTCTCTGCTCCTTCCACCTGCTGACTCTCTATCTTTTCCTACTTTAAGCTCTTTCCTACTTTAGCTCTCTGCTCCTTCCACCTGCTGACTCTCTATCTTTAACTACTTTAAGCTCTCTGCTCCTTCCACCTGCTGACTCTCTATCTTTTCCTACTTTAAGCTCTCTGCTCCTTCCACCTGCTGACTCTCTATCTTTTCCTACTTTAGGCTCTCTGCTCCTTCCACTGCTGACTCTCTATCTTTTCCTTCTTTAAGCTCTTTCCTACTTTAAGCTCTCTGCTCCTTCCACCTGCTGACTCTCTATCTTTAACTACTTTAAGCTCTCTGCTCCTTCCACCTGCTGACTCTCTATCTTTACTACTTTAGGCTCTCTGCTCCTTCCACCTGCTGACTCTCTATCTTTAACTACTTTAAGCTCTCTGCTCCTTCCACCTGCTGACTCTCTATCTTTTCCTACTTTAAGCTCTCTGCTCCTTCCACCTGCTGACTCTCTATCTTTTCCTACTTTAGGCTCTCTGCTCCTTCCACCTGCTGACTCTCTATCTTCTTTAACTACTTTAAGCTCTCTGCTCCTTCCACCTGCTGACTCTCTATCTTTAACTACTTTAAGCTCTCTGCTCCTTCCACCTGCTGACTCTCTATCTTTTCCTACTTTAGGCTCTCTGCTCCTTCCACCTGCTGACTCTCTATCTTTTCCTACTTTAAGCTCTCTGCTCCTTCCACCTGCTGACTCTCTATCTTTAACTACTTTAAGCTCTCTGCTCCTTCCACCTGCTGACTCTCTATCTTTTCCTACTTTAGGCTCTCTGCTCCTTCCACCTGCTGACTCTCTATCTTTTCCTTCTTTAAGCTCTCTGCTCCTTCCACCTGCTGACTCTCTATCTTTTCCTTCTTTAAGCTCTCTGCTCCTTCCACCTGCTGACTCTCTATCTTTTCCTTCTTTAAGCTCTTTCCTACTTTAAGCTCTCTGCTCCTTCCACCTGCTGACTCTCTATCTTTTCCTACTTTAAGCTCTCTGCTCCTTCCACCTGCTGACTCTCTATCTTTAACTACTTTAGGCTCTCTGCTCCTTCCAACTGCTGACTCTCTATCTTTAACTACTTTAAGCTCTCTGCTCCTTCCACCTGCTGACTCTCTATCTTTTCCTACTTTAAGCTCTTTCCTACTTTAAGCTCTCTGCTCCTTCCACCTGCTGACTCTCTATCTTTAACTACTTTAAGCTCTCTGCTCCTTCCACCTGCTGACTCTCTATCTTTTCCTACTTTAAGCTCTCTGCTCCTTCCACTTGCTGACTCTCTATCTTTTCCTTCTTTAAGCTCTTTCCTACTTTAAGCTCTCTGCTCCTTCCACCTGCTGACTCTCTATCTTTTCCTTCTTTAAGCTCTTTCCTACTTTAAGCTCTCTGCTCCTTCCACCTGCTGACTCTCTATCTTTTCCTACTTTAAGCTCTCTGCTCCTTCCACCTGCTGACTCTCTATCTTTAACTACTTTAGGCTCTCTGCTCCTTCCACCTGCTGACTCTCTATCTTTAACTACTTTAAGCTCTCTGCTCCTTCCACCTGCTGACTCTCTATCTTTAACTACTTTAAGCTCTCTGCTCCTTCCACCTGCTGACTCTCTATCTTTAACTACTTTAAGCTCTCTGCTCCTTCCACCTGCTGACTCTCTATCTTTTCCTACTTTAAGCTCTCTGCTCCTTCCACCTGCTGACTCTCTATCTTTAACTACTTTAAGCTCTCTGCTCCTTCCACTTGCTGACTCTCTATCTTTTCCTTCTTTAAGCTCTTTCCTACTTTAAGCTCTCTGCTCCTTCCACCTGCTGACTCTCTATCTTTTCCTACTTTAGGCTCTCTGCTCCTTCCACCTGCTGACTCTCTATCTTTTCCTACTTTAAGCTCTCTGCTCCTTCCACCTGCTGACTCTCTATCTTTTCCTACTTTAGGCTCTCTGCTCCTTCCACCTGCTGACTCTCTATCTTTTCCTACTTTAGGCTCTCTGCTCCTTCCACCTGCTGACTCTCTATCTTTTCCTTCTTTAAGCTCTTTCCTACTTTAAGCTCTCTGCTCCTTCCACCTGCTGACTCTCTATCTTTTCCTACTTTAAGCTCTTTGCTCCTTCCACCTGCTGACTCTCTATCTTTAACTACTTTAGGCTCTCTGCTCCTTCCACCTGCTGACTCTCTATCTTTAACTACTTTAAGCTCTCTGCTCCTTCCACCTGCTGACTCTCTATCTTTAACTACTTTAAGCTCTCTGCTCCTTCCACCTGCTGACTCTCTATCTTTAACTACTTTAAGCTCTCTGCTCCTTCCACCTGCTGACTCTCTATCTTTAACTACTTTAAGCTCTCTGCTCCTTCCACCTGCTGACTCTCTATCTTTTCCTACTTTAGGCTCTCTGCTCCTTCCACCTGCTGACTCTCTATCTTTTCCTACTTTAAGCTCTCTGCTCCTTCCACCTGCTGACTCTCTATCTTTAACTACTTTAAGCTCTCTGCTCCTTCCACCTGCTGACTCTCTATCTTTTCCTACTTTAAGCTCTCTGCTCCTTCCACCTGCTGACTCTCTATCTTTTCCTACTTTAAGCTCTCTGCTCCTTCCACCTGCTGACTCTCTATCTTTAACTACTTTAAGCTCTCTGCTCCTTCCACCTGCTGACTCTCTATCTTTTCCTACTTTAAGCTCTCTGCTCCTTCCACCTGCTGACTCTCTATCTTTAACTACTTTAAGCTCTCTGCTCCTTCCACCTGCTGACTCTCTATCTTTTCCTACTTTAAGCTCTCTGCTCCTTCCACCTGCTGACTCTCTATCTTTAACTACTTTAAGCTCTCTGCTCCTTCCACCTGCTGACTCTCTATCTTTTCCTACTTTAAGCTCTCTGCTCCTTCCACCTGCTGACTCTCTATCTTTAACTACTTTAAGCTCTCTGCTCCTTCCACCTGCTGACTCTCTATCTTTTCCTACTTTAAGCTCTCTGCTCCTTCCACCTGCTGACTCTCTATCTTTTCCTACTTTAAGCTCTCTGCTCCTTCCACCTGCTGACTCTCTATCTTTTCCTACTTTAAGCTCTCTGCTCCTTCCACCTGCTGACTCTCTATCTTTTCCTACTTTAAGCTCTCTGCTCCTTCCACCTGCTGACTCTCTATCTTTTCCTACTTTAAGCTCTCTGCTCCTTCCACCTGCTGACTCTCTATCTTTTCCTACTTTAAGCTCTCTGCTCCTTCCACCTGCTGACTCTCTATCTTTAACTACTTTAAGCTCTCTGCTCCTTCCACCTGCTGACTCTCTATCTTTTCCTACTTTAAGCTCTCTGCTCCTTCCACCTGCTGACTCTCTATCTTTTCCTACTTTAAGCTCTCTGCTCCTTCCACCTGCTGACTCTCTATCTTTTCCTACTTTAAGCTCTCTGCTCCTTCCACCTGCTGACTCTCTATCTTTTCCTACTTTAAGCTCTCTGCTCCTTCCACCTGCTGACTCTCTATCTTTTCCTTCTTTAAGCTCTTTCCTACTTTAAGCTCTCTGCTCCTTCCACCTGCTGACTCTCTATCTTTTCCTACTTTAAGCTCTCTGCTCCTTCCACCTGCTGACTCTCTATCTTTTCCTTCTTTAAGCTCTTTCCTACTTTAAGCTCTCTGCTCCTTCCACCGGCTGACTCTCTATCTTTTCCTACTTTAAGCTCTCTGCTCCTTCCACCTGCTGACTCTCTATCTTTAACTACTTTAAGCTCTCTGCTCCTTCCACCTGCTGACTCTCTATCTTTTCCTACTTTAAGCTCTCTGCTCCTTCCACCTGCTGACTCTCTATCTTTTCCTACTTTAAGCTCTCTGCTCCTTCCACCTGCTGACTCTCTATCTTTTCCTACTTTAAGCTCTCTGCTCCTTCCACCTGCTGACTCTCTATCTTTTCCTACTTTAAGCTCTCTGCTCCTTCCACCTGCTGACTCTCTATCTTTTCCTTCTTTAAGCTCTTTCCTACTTTAAGCTCTCTGCTCCTTCCACCTGCTGACTCTCTATCTTTTCCTACTTTAAGCTCTCTGCTCCTTCCACCTGCTGACTCTCTATCTTTTCCTACTTTAAGCTCTCTGCTCCTTCCACCTGCTGACTCTCTATCTTTTCCTACTTTAAGCTCTCTGCTCCTTCCACCTGCTGACTCTCTATCTTTTCCTTCTTTAAGCTCTTTCCTACTTTAAGCTCTCTGCTCCTTCCACCTGATGACTCTCTATCTTTTCCTACTTTAAGCTCTCTGCTCCTTCCACCTGCTGACTCTCTATCTTTTCCTACTTTAAGCTCTCTGCTCCTTCCACCTGCTGACTCTCTATCTTTAACTACTTTAAGCTCTCTGCTCCTTCCACCTGCTGACTCTCTATCTTTTCCTACTTTAAGCTCTCTGCTCCTTCCACCTGCTGACTCTCTATCTTTAACTACTTTAAGCTCTCTGCTCCTTCCACCTGCTGACTCTCTATCTTTTCCTACTTTAAGCTCTCTGCTCCTTCCACCTGCTGACTCTCTATCTTTTCCTACTTTAAGCTCTCTGCTCCTTCCACCTGCTGACTCTCTATCTTTTCCTACTTTAAGCTCTCTGCTCCTTCCACCTGCTGACTCTCTATCTTTTCCTACTTTAGGCTCTCTGCTCCTTCCACCTGCTGACTCTCTATCTTTAACTACTTTAAGCTCTCTGCTCCTTCCACCTGCTGACTCTCTATCTTTTCCTACTTTAAGCTCTCTGCTCCTTCCACTTGCTGACTCTCTATCTTTTCCTTCTTTAAGCTCTTTCCTACTTTAAGCTCTCTGCTCCTTCCACCTGCTGACTCTCTATCTTTTCCTACTTTAAGCTCTCTGCTCCTTCCACCTGCTGACTCTCTATCTTTTCCTTCTTTAAGCTCTTTCCTACTTTAAGCTCTCTGCTCCTTCCACCTGCTGACTCTCTATCTTTAACTACTTTAAGCTCTCTGCTCCTTCCACCTGCTGACTCTCTATCTTTTCCTACTTTAAGCTCTCTGCTCCTTCCACCTGCTGACTCTCTATCTTTTCCTACTTTAAGCTCTCTGCTCCTTCCACCTGCTGACTCTCTATCTTTTCCTACTTTAAGCTCTCTGCTCCTTCCACCTGCTGACTCTCTATCTTTTCCTACTTTAAGCTCTCTGCTCCTTCCACCTGCTGACTCTCTATCTTTTCCTACTTTAAGCTCTCTGCTCCTTCCACCTGCTGACTCTCTATCTTTTCCTTCTTTAAGCTCTTTCCTACTTTAAGCTCTCTGCTCCTTCCACCTGCTGACTCTCTATCTTTAACTACTTTAAGCTCTCTGCTCCTTCCACCTGCTGACTCTCTATCTTTAACTACTTTAAGCTCTCTGCTCCTTCCACCTGCTGACTCTCTATCTTTTCCTACTTTAAGCTCTCTGCTCCTTCCACCTGCTGACTCTCTATCTTTTCCTTCTTTAAGCTCTTTCCTACTTTAAGCTCTCTGCTCCTTCCACCTGCTGACTCTCTATCTTTTCCTACTTTAAGCTCTCTGCTCCTTCCACCTGCTGACTCTCTATCTTTAACTACTTTAGGCTCTCTGCTCCTTCCACCTGCTGACTCTCTATCTTTAACTACTTTAAGCTCTCTGCTCCTTCCACCTGCTGACTCTCTATCTTTTCCTACTTTAAGCTCTCTGCTCCTTCCACCTGCTGACTCTCTATCTTTTCCTTCTTTAAGCTCTTTCCTACTTTAAGCTCTCTGCTCCTTCCACCTGCTGACTCTCTATCTTTAACTACTTTAAGCTCTCTGCTCCTTCCACCTGCTGACTCTCTATCTTTTCCTACTTTAAGCTCTCTGCCCTTCCACCTGCTGACTCTCTATCTTTAACTACTTTAAGCTCTCTGCTCCTTCCACCTGCTGACTCTCTATCTTTAACTACTTTAAGCTCTCTGCTCCTTCCACCTGCTGACTCTCTATCTTTAACTACTTTAAGCTCTCTGCTCCTTCCACCTGCTGACTCTCTATCTTTTCCTACTTTAAGCTCTCTGCTCCTTCCACCTGCTGACTCTCTATCTTTAACTACTTTAAGCTCTCTGCTCCTTCCACCTGCTGACTCTCTATCTTTTCCTACTTTAGGCTCTTTCCTACTTTAAGCTCTCTGCTCCTTCCACCTGCTGACTCTCTATCTTTTCCTACTTTAAGCTCTCTGCTCCTTCCACTTGCTGACTCTCTATCTTTTCCTTCTTTAAGCTCTTTCCTACTTTAAGCTCTCTGCTCCTTCCACCTGCTGACTCTCTATCTTTTCCTTCTTTAAGCTCTTTCCTACTTTAAGCTCTCTGCTCCTTCCACCTGCTGACTCTCTATCTTTAACTAATTTAAGCTCTCTGCTCCTTCCACCTGCTGACTCTCTATCTTTTCCTACTTTAAGCTCTCTGCTCCTTCCACCTGCTGACTCTCTATCTTTAACTACTTTAAGCTCTCTGCTCCTTCCACCTGCTGACTCTCTATCTTTTCCTACTTTAAGCTCTCTGCTCCTTCCACCTGCTGACTCTCTATCTTTTCCTACTTTAGGCTCTCTGCTCCTTCCACCTGCTGACTCTCTATCTTTTCCTTCTTTAAGCTCTTTCCTACTTTAAGCTCTCTGCTCCTTCCACCTGCTGACTCTCTATCTTTAACTACTTTAAGCTCTCTGCTCCTTCCACCTGCTGACTCTCTATCTTTAACTACTTTAAGCTCTCTGCTCCTTCCACCTGCTGACTCTCTATCTTTTCCTACTTTAAGCTCTCTGCTCCTTCCACCTGCTGACTCTCTATCTTTTCCTACTTTAAGCTCTCTGCTCCTTCCACCTGCTGACTCTCTATCTTTTCCTACTTTAAGCTCTCTGCTCCTTCCACCTGCTGACTCTCTATCTTTAACTACTTTAGGCTCTCTGCTCCTTCCACCTGCTGACTCTCTATCTTTAACTACTTTAAGCTCTCTGCTCCTTCCACCTGCTGACTCTCTATCTTTAACTACTTTAAGCTCTCTGCTCCTTCCACCTGCTGACTCTCTATCTTTAACTACTTTAAGCTCTCTGCTCCTTCCACCTGCTGACTCTCTATCTTTTCCTACTTTAAGCTCTCTGCTCCTTCCACCTGCTGACTCTCTATCTTTTCCTACTTTAAGCTCTCTGCTCCTTCCACCTGCTGACTCTCTATCTTTTCCTACTTTAAGCTCTCTGCTCCTTCCACCTGCTGACTCTCTATCTTTTCCTTCTTTAAGCTCTTTCCTACTTTAAGCTCTCTGCTCCTTCCACCTGCTGACTCTCTATCTTTTCCTTCTTTAAGCTCTTTCCTACTTTAAGCTCTCTGCTCCTTCCACCTGCTGACTCTCTATCTTTTCCTTCTTTAAGCTCTTTTCTACTTTAAGCTCTCTGCTCCTTCCACCTGCTGACTCTCTATCTTTTCCTACTTTAAGCTCTCTGCTCCTTCCACCTGCTGACTCTCTATCTTTTCCTACTTTAAGCTCTCTGCTCCTTCCACCTGCTGACTCTCTATCTTTTCCTTCTTTAAGCTCTTTCCTACTTTAAGCTCTCTGCTCCTTCCACCTGCTGACTCTCTATCTTTTCCTACTTTAAGCTCTCTGCTCCTTCCACCTGCTGACTCTCTATCTTTAACTACTTTAAGCTCTCTGCTCCTTCCACCTGCTGACTCTCTATCTTTAACTACTTTAAGCTCTCTGCTCCTTCCACCTGCTGACTCTCTATC
This sequence comes from Lissotriton vulgaris, assembly GCF_964263255.1. Classification (NCBI taxonomy): domain Eukaryota; kingdom Metazoa; phylum Chordata; class Amphibia; order Caudata; family Salamandridae; genus Lissotriton; species Lissotriton vulgaris. Next base: position 1,284 of record NW_028252567.1, on the reverse strand, counting down.
TTTAACTACTTTAAGCTCTCTGCTCCTTCCACCTGCTGACTCTCTATCTTTTCCTACTTTAAGCTCTCTGCTCCTTCCACCTGCTGACTCTCTATCTTTTCCTACTTTAAGCTCTCTGCTCCTTCCACCTGCTGACTCTCTATCTTTTCCTTCTTTAAGCTCTTTCCTACTTTAGGCTCTCTGCTCCTTCCACCTGATGACTCTCTATCTTTTCCTACTTTAAGCTCTCTGCTCCTTCCACCTGCTGACTCTCTATCTTTTCCTACTTTAAGCTCTCTGCTCCTTCCACCTGCTGACTCTCTATCTTTAACTACTTTAGGCTCTCTGCTCCTTCCACCTGCTGACTCTCTATCTTTTCCTACTTTAAGCTCTCTGCTCCTTCCACCTGCTGACTCTCTATCTTTTCCTACTTTAAGCTCTCTGCTCCTTCCACCTGCTGACTCTCTATCTTTAACTACTTTAGGCTCTCTGCTCCTTCCACCTGCTGACTCTCTATCTTTTCCTACTTTAGGCTCTCTGCTCCTTCCACCTGCTGACTCTCTATCTTTTCCTTCTTTAAGCTCTTTCCTACTTTAAGCTCTCTGCTCCTTCCACCTGCTGACTCTCTATCTTTTCCTTCTTTAAGCTCTTTCCTACTTTAAGGCTCTCTGCTCCTTCCACCTGCTGACTCTCTATCTTTTCCTACTTTAAGCTCTCTGCTCCTTCCACCTGCTGACTCTCTATCTTTTCCTACTTTAAGCTCTCTGCTCCTTCCACCTGCTGACTCTCTATCTTTCCTAACTAGGGCTCTTTAAGCTCTCTGCTCCTTCCACCTGCTGACTCTCTATCTTTTCCTACTTTAGGCTCTCTGCTCCTTCCACCTGCTGACTCTCTATCTTTTCCTACTTTAAGCTCTCTGCTCCTTCCACCTGCTGACTCTCTATCTTTTCCTACTTTAAGCTCTCTGCTCCTTCCACCTGCTGACTCTCTATCTTTTTCCTACTTTAAGCTCTCTGCTCCTTCCACCTGCTGACTCTCTATCTTTTCCTACTTTAAGCTCTCTGCTCCTTCCACCTGCTGACTCTCTATCTTTTCCTTCTTTAGGCTCTTTCCTACTTTAAGCTCTCTGCTCCTTCCACCTGCTGACTCTCTATCTTTTCCTTCTTTAAGCTCTTTCCTACTTTAGGCTCTCTGCTCCTTCCACCTGCTGACTCTCTATCTTTTCCTACTTAAGCTCTCTGCTCCTTCCACCTGCTGACTCTCTATCTTTTCCTTCTTTAAGCTCTTTCCTACTTTAAGCTCTCT